>NC_056733.1:272660381-272795381 GCF_019279795.1 Protopterus annectens
ATCTGAATAATACACTACAGTATGCCCTGTTTGAATCACTCCCACCTTCAACCACAGGCTTATAGAGAACTGAACATACAAAACAAGTCTGACTTCTTCTTTACTATGGCCTAATCCGTGGATGCCTTATTAAAGTCACTTATAAGCCAGAATTGAAGCCAAGAATGTAAGAAGGGCATTTATCACATTAAGTATGCTATTAATTCACAAATCTTAAAAGCCCACTCCCTCAGTACCATCCAACTTGTCTGTCCAGGCAATGTGTCAGTAACTGCTAAGCCTCCCCCTTCATGAAGGATGCCTTTGATTTGTCTTATCCACTCTTCTAGACAGTAATATTTAGGTCCATTCTTTCACGAATAAGAGGTACTAACTGGGATATGCCTCAACCATCCACTTACGTCTCTAACCTAATCATTTCCCCTTGTTCACAGATCTATAGCCCGTCAGTTATGAAGACTCATACTGAAGACCAAATCTACTCCCCAAAACACACACACACACACACACACACACACACACACACACACACACACACACACACACACACACACACACCAATCAGTCACAATCACTCTCTGTCCTAAGATATACAGAAACATGCATTAGTTATGTGTGGTCCAGTAACTCTAAAACAGGCTGTCATACATCTTCTCTCCAGCAAAAAAGAATAGGCAGATTCATGCACAGTATCTATACCCATTCAAAGTAAAAGCCCTCCATCTCTGTACTACCCTCTACCATGTTATTAACCCAGACTTTGAAGGTTTTCTACTTTGACAGCAGAAGTTATCAAATGGGAGTTCATTGTTCGTAGAACAAAAAACATACAATTCATAAAATATTAACCATAATGGTTAAATTGTGCCTGTAGTTAAACAATAACAGTTTCTCCTGAGTGTCTTACCTCCTATTCTTTTAAAATGAAACAGTATGCTGGATGTAGTGTGTAATAAGAAGGATGGACATTAGATTAGACAAAAAAGTCTCACACTGAAGTGTTGCTTCTACATGAATAGGCAATACACAGAAGACATGCAGTAGAAAAACTGTCCTTGTGTGATAACATAGATGATTTTAAGTCACCTGTAGTAGGAACAGTCATTAATCTATAGGCATGTGCCTTTGTCTTAGTATAAGAGAATATACATAAATAAATAAGAACTAAATAAAATAAATAAATATAACACTGAGGCAAATTCAGAAAGGTTACCATGAAGTTTAAGCCTTGTATATACCCCACTATAACCATTTCTGATCCAGAGATAGCACCACACGGTGCTGGCTCTGTGGCCAACTATTCTAATGAGGAATTCTGGGGAAGCAAGCTATGCTAATTAACTATCTCTCTTTCTCTCTCTTTCTCTGGAAATGCCTGCAGTAAGGCATTTACACAAGTGAGCACTTGGCTACCAATGTTAATGGTAAAAACATGAGAGCCAGCAGACTGTAGCATCAATCATTTATTAGCTCAAAAACATAATAAAAAAAGAGACAAAATAGACGGGTTTCAGCTGTGAAAATTACAAAGCCTTCTTCAGTGCAGTAAGGACATATACACTTGTTCTCCTTTTTATAGGCAACCACTAAATGAGGCTCCAAACTAGTGACTTAATTAGTCATACCAATTAGAAGTATTCATTAAGTCCTGGTGAAAACAAAGACCCCAGTTTGATAATCAAGTTCTTCTCTTTATTATTTAAAATCTGATGCCAACCTGATTTATTTGTTCTTTGCCCAATAATTCTGTCTATCACAGTAAAAGTAAAGGATGCATTTGTATGTGCTTCTGTATGTTTGTATAAAGCATTTGTGAGTTTCCTGTGTCTAATGTCACTTAAATTCTGAATTTTAAAAGACTGGATATTTGTCCCACATAAAATGCAGAGCAGGTGCAGGTAACCAAATAAATCACACAGTCTGTCTGACAGTTTGCAAAAAAGAAAATATAAAATACTTGCCCAGTATTTCTGCTGCTGAACTGGTTTGTCTTCATCACCCTTCTGCAGTGAGTGCAATGGCCACAGGGAAAACATCTCTTAAGTTGGTCCCCCACAAGAGAAGTTTGTATGGAATCAACTTTCCATCTCCAACCATGTTTATAATGACTTAAATGAACCCAAATGTTTGTCTCTTCTGAAGGAGAAATGACATCTTTCATCCAAAATCTCACATAATTTGGTATCGGCTAAGAGTATGTTCCAATGTCTGTGGACACTATTGAGTAGGACATCAGTGTTTCTTTCATATGTAGTGACCAGTTGGATGGATGAATCTTTGCCCATAGTCTTATCCCTGCATGTTAAGAGATCCTGCCTGTCACGATTAGCTATCCAATGTCTGGCCTGAAAGATATTCTCCATTTTGTAGTCCCTATTCTTGAATCTAGTGGTAAGGTCTTTTTGATATACCTGATAAGTAGCATCATTTCATCATATTTGTTTCATATGCAAAAATTGTGATTTTGGGATGTTTCTGCATATATGTGGAGGGTGAAAGCTATTAGCATGGAGAAGGGAGTTATATTGGAGGAATTTACGATACACTTCTGATGTTAAAGTGTGGTCATTATTCCTAATAACTGAAACAT
The DNA here is from genome assembly GCF_019279795.1 of Protopterus annectens. Taxonomy (NCBI): domain Eukaryota; kingdom Metazoa; phylum Chordata; order Ceratodontiformes; family Protopteridae; genus Protopterus; species Protopterus annectens. The sequence goes on from NC_056733.1 coordinate 272,662,972, forward strand.
CCAAAAAGTGATCCTGTTAATATTGTAGATGTAAATTGTATACCCCATTTGTTATCATTTAAATATTCAACAAACTCCATAAGATAGCCCGAGTCCAATCTCCATATTAACCAGCAGTCATCCAAGTATCTCCTCCAAATATCAATCTCATCTAAGTAGATGTTATGTGAGTTATCATAGATGAGTTGTTCCTCAATGTGGGCCATGAATAAGTCAGCATATATGAGAGCAAATGAAGCTCCCATAGCAGTGCCTTGTATTTGTAAGTAGCATTTGTTCTGGTAGTAGAACACGTCCTTAGTGAGAACGTGTTCTGCAAGGCAAAGTAGAAAAGTGTTGAAACCTGGTTGGTACAACTCTGACTTGTATAACAAGTATTCTAGTGCTTCCAGGCCCGCCCATTAAGGAATGTTAGTGTACAATGCAGAAACATCTAGGGTGCAAAGCAACCACCCTGGCTCAAGCTGCATCTCTGAGATAAATTTGAGGATTTCCGTGGTGTCTTGAATACGGGCCCTAACCCATTTGAGAAGTGGTTTGAAATTCTGTGTCAGAAACTGAGATAATGGTTTCATGATAAAGCCCCTACCTGTAACTATAGGTCTACCAGGTGGATTTTCCAAATTCTTATGTATTTTAGGTAAAAATTATATGTACTGACTGGAAGGGTCGGGCACCATCAGGTGATATAATGTGTTGTCCATAATGATTCCCTCATTCTTGGCGGATGCCAGAAACTGACCAATTTGTTTCTTGAAAACAGGAGTTGGGTCCAATGTCATGTGTGTATAATAACAGCTGTCAGTTAGCTGTCTCATGGCTTTTGTGTTGTATTGGGTCCAATCCTGTACCATCACAGCCCCTGCAACAGTCTGTGAGTTAGAAGGGACAGGGCACCTATAAGAGGCAACAAGAGGAGCGGTCTGTAAAGTCAGGACAGTTCAGAGTGATGGGGTGTGTCTGAGTATGGGTTGATGCATCAAGACAAAGCTGGAAGGAGCACTAGATGATACCAATCAGAATTTTTAAAGGATTACTTAGACTTACATAAAAAGTTAATAGAACAAAAGGTTTAGCATAGTGATGCACTCTATAAACAGTAAAAATAAAGAAGGTAATATCTGACATTATTGACTGACAATAGTCATCTGTGATATATGAAGGGCAGGGAAAAATAAGACAATACATCAGGGACATTTTGTCAACTCATGGACAGGTAAAAGGTATGTCTGAGTGTGTATGGGTATGAGCGTGTATGTGTGTGTGTGTGTGTGTGTGTGTGTGTGTGTGTGTGTGTGTGTGTGTGTGTGTGTGTGTGTGTGTGTGTGTGTGTGTGTGTGTGTGCGTGTGTGTGTGTGTGTCTGGAAGAGTGAATGGGGGGGTGCCAGGAAGAGTGAATGGGGGGATGCGTGTGCCAATGTGACACACGAGCCACAATTGTAGACTCCCTACCACAAGAAAGTGATGACTTGAACTTCAATAGCTAAGGCAATTCAGAGATAAGCAAATTAGCTGAAAATGAGTTACTTTCTCATTTTGTTTGACGTCTCTAAAATGCATTTTCTTACATCATGGAAACAGTCTATTTTGGCTGCAGCTCTTACCACCAGTGTCAGGGTTCTTTCAGAAACCCCAATATACTATAATATAATATAATATAATATAATATAATATAATATAATATAATATAATATAATATAATATAATATAATTATAATACATTTGCACCACTTCCTACCAATTAAATTGTGCCTATAGCTAAACAATTCCAGTTTCTCCTGAGTGTCTTTCCTCATGTTCCTTTAAAATGAAACAGTATATTAAATCTTTAAAAGCATTTGCTGGCCAACATTTTGAGGCTATAACAAAAAAGAGAAATACAATTCCTTTGCTTCTCAGCCCTGCAACCATCACACTTCATATAATCCCAGAGAAGTAAGAAAAATGTTGGCTTCAATAAATATATAACCTCTTCCTCATCTAGAAGCACATGGTATTGCACAATTTGTCACAGAGGTTAATCCGGGTATTGTGCCATTAGTACCTCTGTGACATTCTACAACAGCTCCTACCGCTCAGATATTTTTTCGACCTGGTTTGACTCTGGCTGTGCCTTGTCTGGTGTGATACAAATCTCTCCCTTCCTCCTCTTTTTTTTTTCTTTTTAGGAACTCCATTCTCTGATAGTGGTGTAAAGTTGTTCTGAGCCGCAAAAAGCTTCTGACAGACAGCACACTTGTCCAAAGCAGAAACAGATGGGGAATTCTTGCCCCTTTTATCATTGTTGACTACCTCAGTGAGGTTGGAGCAAGTTGATCCAGTAAGTTATTGTTTCTTAGTGCTCTGGCAGCTTTGTGTTTGAGTACGTTATCCAAAGCTACTTCTGCCTGCTGCACCAGAGTGAACTTAGCAGCATGGTTTCTCATCGTAATACAAAAAAAACCTGGAAACCTTAATGAGACCTGGAAACCAAGTTCTCAATAGCATTTGATTAAAGGATTTAAGACTAAAAGGTTTTGAAGATTAAAAAACAAAGATATATATAGTACAGTCAGGAAAAAAATTCACATGAAATGCAACCATTATAGTGTGGAGCAGGTTCTTTCACAGCCATTATAGTATGGAGCCAAATTCTTTCACAAACATTACAGTACAGTGGAAACATATTTTCAAACATTGAAGTGTGGGGACAAATTTCCTTTACAGCCATTAGACTGTGTGGCCAAGTTGTTCTACAACCATTATGATGTGGGGCTAAGTTCTTTTACAACCACTATAGTGTGATTATAGTACAGGGACCAAGTTCTTTTACAGCCATTATAGTGTAAAGCCATGCTCTTTTACAACCATTATAATGAGGAAGCCAAGTTTTTTGCAACAATTATGGTGTGAGGCCAAGTTAGTTTACAATCATTGTAGTGTGGGGACCAATTTCTTTCACAATATATAAAATGCCTTTAAGTTGAAGTACCTGAAAATCAAATGTCTAAGAACATTGTACTTGATATATTGGGGGGGTTTCATCCTATGTGTCATATCAATACTCAGTGCCACAACCTAATTAAGTAGCTTTTCCAGTACTTCTCTAAGAAACAGAATAGACTGCTCCTTCTTGATGTTATTTTTGTCTCACATATTTTTCAGGATCATCTATCTTTTTACAAGTCTGAGTGAGAAGTAAGGCAGTTTCTGGAGATATTGGGAGTGGCTTGCAATGATTACTATTTAGATCAGTAACTCCTGTTGCTGTTAATCCAATTTATTGTTAACTTCTTGTAGCTTCTGATCATGACTGGTAAGTGTTAGATCACAGTTGCAGTAACCATAACTATATGAGATGCATCTTGGCAAATATCGAACATCTTTTCAGTCTACAAAGCTTTGGTCTCTTTTCTTGCACCCCATATATCCACTCTTAGCATGACAGCACATGCTGGTATTACTGGAATGTGTGGGCACAAAAAGACTCCGAACATTCTTGCTGTATAGTATGCTTAAGCAGACTTTCCATCAGCTCAGTGGCATGAATTTGGGGAATGGCTTCAGCTGCAAAATTAAGCAAATAAGTATCCCTGTTGGGGAGTCTTTCTTCTTCTGAAGTAAAGTTTATTCAAATCTGCATATGTCTGTCAAGAAGGGTAAATGTGTGTTAGACAAATTCCCTACATGGACACCCATTCCTCTTTTGATTTTGTTTAGAGGATTAACATACTAACTTTTGTAAGAAAAATCTTTTCTTTTACTCCCCAAACATTAAGGAATAGAGGAAAAATTGTTTCAGGAGAATAAGCATCTTAAGCAGTTGACTTGCAAGCCCATGGTGACTGAATCTCTTTTGGTGGAACTCCCCAGAGGAAAAGGGAAAAGGTGTTGAAAGAATCATCAAAGGAGCAGCAGTCTTTACCATCTGCTCTGTAGTCTGGGTCTGACATCTCCACTGGGGTATTTTTGCAGCCCTTGGACTGTCAGTCCATTTTTCTAGGTCCCTCAAGCATGTCCCCTAAGGAGGTCACTATGGCTTGGAATTTAAGTATGTCTATTAAGACCATACATAAGGCTATGGTTAAGAATCATTACCGAGGAACACAATCTCTTAGGGTGAGGGAGGTTTCACCATGTACTGGTGATGGCAGATGCTGTCAGATCTTTGGTGGAGGTCAGGCCTTTGGACTCCCATCCTAAGAAGTTTAGGCAAGAGACTTCTTAAAAGAGGAGCTACGAGGAAAACAGTTGTGACCTTTTTCTACCACTTTTCCCCAGAAAGTTTCTCATGAAGGCAACTATAATTTTATCCAAGTCCTGATTAAGACATTACATTCTCTTCAGCTTTTGTTTCTGGTTTCCATGCCAGTTAAAAGAAAGAGATCCCCATCCTATTCAAACAAAGAGGTTCTTTCTGAATCAGATACAGAAGGCTTGGACTATGCTTCCCCAGTTATCCTCCAACTACTCCCTGTGAGTCTGAATCAGAAGGTACCCTCTCTTTAGATTCTCCCATCATAAGAATATAATTTCAAACATGAAGGGATATTTAAAATGGGAGTCAAAATCTCAGAAGACAGATTCTGACTTATTGGGTATGGATTCCCCAAACAGAGTAGCTATTCTATCTAGTTTTGGTGGCATTTGACAATGCATTTTCTTCTGCCACTCTCTCCCCTAATTCCCAACTCACTGTCCATAAGACATCTGACAGATTTTACAGGGTGCTTAACAAATAATATCCTTTACAGAAACCCTTTTGCAGATTTAGCTATTATTTCTATGGATAGGGACAGACCTTCTAAGCCCTTTTCTACTTCTAACCTTGTCCAAAATGACATAGAAAGCCATTCTTTAGGTAGGTTTAAAGAAAGTCTATATATTCTTTACTGTGACTTTTTGAGCTACTAACTACTAGACTCAAATATCCATGTATCTTTTATCTGTTTTGGCTAACATGCAGCAAACATTAACTTCACTTCCTAATTCTGACACTAAATCTTCCCTGTTTGAAATGCCATACTTTGCTTTACACTAAGCATACAAGTAAGTGAGGTTATGATGTGGCAGATGCTGTGTCTGGGCCTCCTGTTATTAGTACTGTAATGCATGGATAAGATTGCAACATTTTCCGGATGATGCTAAAGCTCAGTTGCTTAATGCCTTTCTTGCTAGAGAGCTTTTGTTTGGCAGTTCTTCAGCAGCTGTAATAAAGAAAATGATGCTTGCTAAAAGGGCATTGTTAGATCTGAATCTGTTTCTTGGTCTGCTATTTTATTATCTAATGACCTGCATGTCATTTTAAGGACATAAGAGATAACTGGTGACAGTTCTTCAATTGTTTTTGAAACAACTATGTAGTAACAGCATGAACTGAGGCTGCATTCAGTCAGGGGGCTATGTTCACTTACTTTTGAAAAAATTGTCTGCTCTACTGGCAGTCACAAGTGTTTGCTAAAGGGCATTGTTAGAGCTGCATTTGTTTCCTGAACTGCTGTTTTATTATCTTTTGAATATCCTTGTAAGGACACAAGAGGTAACTAGCTATTGTTCTTGCTATGGCTGCATTTGTTTCCTGGTCTGCTGTTTTACTACCCTTTCTCTTTAATGTCCTTTTAATGACACAAATGATAACTGCAGGCTCAACTGTTTTTGAAACAGCTATTTGGTAAGCAGCAAGTATTGAAGTTGCTATCATTCGGGGGGGGGGGGGGTTACTTGCTTTTGAGTGTGTGTTACTACAAATAGTCTGCCCCAGCAGCAGATGCTAGTGCTTGCTAAAAGGACATTGTTAGAGCTGTGTTTGTTTCCTGGATTGTTTTTTTATTATCTTTTTCTCTTTAATATTCTTTTAATGACACAGGAGATAACTGGGGACTGTTCTTCAATTGTATTTGAAACAACTATTTGGTAAGGATCAAGTACTAGAGCAGTAGTTAGTTGAGGAGTATGTTCACTTGCTTTTGAGTGTGTGTTATTATAAATAGTTCATCTTATGAGCAGACACTAGTGAGCAAAAGTGTCTTACATGGATGCACAGACATAATCACATTGGGTTGTATGAGGATGAGTGGGGTAAAGTATTAAGTAAGTGATAATCTCTCCTTTTTGGTAATGGAAATGGATGCATTTTGTTTAAGTGATGTGTTAACAAGGGGGATATTTAATTAAATTTAAATATTGCTTTATGTATGGAATAGAAAATTTTACAGAAAACATTGAGTATTGTAATAAATGTTATGATAAAGAAGGTGTATTTGATGGCATTCAAATCTGCCCTTTCACAAAGATTAAAATTTTAATTAATTCAGCAATTCAGACAGTTGTAACCCAAATATGTGAATCAACTCAAACAGATGACAATATTCTATAATCAGTTATGATTGGTAATAAAGCAAGTGGGGACTTAAGTAAACATAGCGGGTTTGGTGAATTATCAATTACTCTGACAAATTTTGAGAATGAAGTAGATACTCAATTGGGAGAGAATGTACTGAATTATGTTGTTAAATGAAGCAGATATATCTTTTCCTGTGCCTAATATGACAATAAATCAAGTTAGAGGGGATTTGGGTAATATATTTAGTACAAATGGTTCTATATTCACAAATAAATGTATATGGAGTGAGGTGAAGAATGTTCAATTGATAATTTGTTTACTCAGTCTCTTAAAAGGTATCACCACAAGTCTATAGGTGGAAATCAATGTACATTAATGGTAAATGATGATTATGTTGTCTATGACTCCATTGGTAATATAACTAATTATAACACAATGTTTACAACTGTGTGTTAATAATTGGGGATTCATTATAAGGAAGTGTACAAAACATTATTCCCACAATAAACAGAGAATAGGTCACTGTCTCATCTTTATGTGGTAGCAATATGTCAAATATAAAAGATAGTACCCAAAGCTTAAGGAATGAGATATGGCCTTATTATTGTTGTGTGTGGATGTAACAATGTAGGAAGAACTAATTACAATGCATTCCAAATAGCTGTAAATAAGAGTATTAATTTGAGTAAACATTTCAAATTTAAATTGGTTTTAGTGACCTTCTTCCAATTCTATGTTTTCAGCATGAGATTAGATGACAAGCAAGGTCTTTTACAAATTGGTTAAAGTGCAAATCTTTGTATAATTCGGTTCAAGTAATCAATTTTTGGTAACTGTGTGATGAAAAAATATATTTTTTTTTAGTAAGGACAAGTTGCACTTAAGTAATTTAGGCACTAGGATAATTTGCACTCAGTTGACTAAATTAACTTTTTTTAGAGTCAAGTTATTAATTGCAACTAATAATAATAAGGCAAGTTTCAAAGGTCTTCTGTTAAATGCTCACACTTTAAATAATAAATTAAAAGATTTAGAAGCCTGTATAGCTGATAATATGACTAATGTGTTATCTTCCACAGAAACTTGGTTTAGTTGCAAAAACAAACCAGTAGTCAGATGACAGGCTGAGAGGCATAGATTTCATCTGATCCTAGAATGGACACTACTGAACTTTAAAAATAGGCAATTTTTGTAAGGTTTTCAAAGCACGTTTTTAATTTCTTAGCTGTCCATAATCTAAGTGGATAATAAAGCTTTAATTACTAGAATCTTGTAATTATTCACAAGTTTTGATAAATGATTTTGGAACCAGTGTTTTCCCATTTTTTTTGTACAATCTAAATATGGAGAGTTTTCATTTTGTCAGATAAGAAGTTAATAATAAAAAAAAAAAAAACATGTAAGAAGTGTCAGCAATTTTAATTTTTTTTTTCTGACACCCAAAGTGCAGAATAACTATTATAACACAGTACATCATTGTAAATGTATGGACTAGCTTTGAATCACATGTTAAAAGAGTGTATATCTTATGTAGACTATAAGTTTGTAACTGAAAGTAGATACATGTTATTTTGTCAAACTTTTGGAAACACGACATAATTATAACTAGAATACATAATGCTCCTATATACATACTAGTAATAATTATCAAATGTAACACTTATGGAAGTAGAATGCACGTTTAAGTAGTGGAGATCATTTAAAAACGTAGGCAAAATATAGGCTTTGCTTTGAAATGAATAGTACATAGTATATATATATATATATATATATATATATATATATATATATATATATATATATATATATATATATATATATATATATATTTATATATATATATTATATATATATATATATATATATAGATATACATATATATACACACACACACACACACACACACACACACACACACACACACACACACACACACACACACACACACACACACTATAGGGTATCAAGTCTTTTATTTAATTATACAGCTAAAAAAAGTGTACTTTATTTGATTCAGAGAATGGTTTGGATAGAGTTTAACCTTGGAGTATAATAAAAAATAAGTCACATCAGAATGTTTCCAAAGATTTTTGTTGACAGTTAAAAATGTTTTCTTTTTTTTAGCAAGGTCATTAAAGCTACTTATCAAATAATAAAATGTTTTCTGTAAGAGATTAATAGAAAATAAAAGTAACACAAAGTGCATTCTTCTTTATGTCTGGAAAGACCTGCAGTAAACCTATGCAGACACACACACACACACACACACACACACACACACGTGTATATATATATATATATATATATATATATATATATATATATATATATATATGGGTTCCTATGACTTGGTCGACTGTTCATTTGGTCGAATGTTTATTTGGTCGACAGTTCATTTCATCGACAAGCATTTTAGGTGGGGGGCTTCGCCCCCCACACCCCCCAACTATATATATCAACTCCAGGGTCGCACAACATTGGGGTAGGGGGCAAATGCTTGTCGATAAAATGAACTGTCGACCAAATAAACATTCGACCAAATGAACAGTCGACCAAGTCATAGGAACCCATATATATATATATATATATATATATATATATATATATATAAGTACACACATGTATATTACCAGTGTATTCTACTCTAAATCTTTCAATATACTTTTTACATAATAAAAAAAAATACATGTTTTGAATGAACATGAAAATCAGAGTTTTTAGTACATAACATTGTTTTTTATGCCATATTTACTTCACATTAAGCAGGCCTCAGGACTGAACCTAGGTTTTTAAACTTTCCACCACAGTTGCAATTCCACTTGGATAACTTATATGAATGGATGACAACCAAAGGCATGACATTTAACAATGGTAAATATACCATTTTACATTTTGGGCATAATAGAAATCAATATCCTTACACCCTGGATAATCATTTGTGTTTCTTCTGAGGTAATGAGAAATCTAGATACTACGATAGATACAAATCATAACTCTGAAGTTACTATAACAAATATTTCCTAGGAAATGCTATGGTCTTATGAAGAATGTCCTTCAATGTTTCTAAAGCAGACATAGGTCGTATTAAAAAATCTTATTAACAAGTATAAGACCTATTATTGAGTATGGAGTGCCTTTATATAAATTAAATGTTTTACAACTGAAGAATGGATTCAGAAAACCTTTATAGGGCAGATAGATGGCTGTCAAAGCTTATCTTATAAAGAAAGACTATAGTATTTGTCTTTGTATTCTTTGACTTACTGGTTTCTAAGTGGTGACATTGTTATGATATAGACAATCCTTAAAGGCAAATTATTGGATGGACTATTAGATATTTATTTTACTGATCCTGGTATTTGTACAAGAAATAAAAAATTTACATGTAAGAATTCCTATTTCCATTTCAAAGTTAAAGAGATCTTTCTTTCATATTAGGGCAAGAAGGATGTGGAATTCATGATAAGAATTCTTATTTCCATTTTGAAGTTAAAGAAATCTTTCTTTCATATTAGGGCAAGAAGGATATGGAATTCATTGCCTAGACATGTAATACTGGCAAATCATTTCTCAACATTTAAATGGGCATTAGATAACTGGTTTTCTAAAATTCTATATTGCCCAGTGATGTCTATTAGGCATACTTTAAACTGGCCAATGTAGGCCCTACCTTTGTTAGTTTATTCACTGAACCATTGAACTATGGGAAGAAAGGGGTAAGTTGATGTTAGGAGTTAAATAATTCTTTTTGTCTCCTGTTCATAGATATCAAATGAATTATTATCTTCTTGTGGTATTTTTTTGAAGTCCATTAAAGCACCTCTTCTGCAAAATCTAGACAACAATATAGGAAGAAATGGCAGAGTGATTCAAAATGGAAAGGAAATTAACCCCAAGGACACTCCCTTTAAAAGAAATTCCAGTAACTGCCTATCCCTCCCCCATCCTATCCAGTCTTCCCTATTTGCAGGCAATTTCTCCTGCTGCCTTATTTTCTGGAAGAAGATAACTTTAGATACCTGGGTGCTAAAATAATCAGGGATAATTCCAGATTTCAATGCTTATCCCTTCCACCACAACATAAATTTCCACAAGTTCTGCCAGTTTTTTTGTCCTAAAGCATAACAGAAATAGTGCCACCATCCAAACAGAGCAAAGTTTTTTATTAGAAAATGTATATGACTCCTAGAAAGGAAGGAACATAAAAGACATGTTTGGATCTTTCTAAACTAAACACATTTATTTTGGTTCTAAAGTTCAAGATGCTCGTTATACAAACGCTTTTTCCCGTTTTGTTTCCCAAGGTTTTTCTAGTAACTTTGGACTTAAAAGAAACCTACTTGCACATCCCAATCCATAAAACACACACAAGTGTTTCTTAAGATTCTTTGTATGACAGCTGCATTTTCAGATTATATCTTTGCCTTTTGGTCTTTCCACTGCTCTAAGAGTTTTCCCAAAATGCCCCAATCATTGCCTTTTACAGAGTTCAGGGCATCTATATCTTTCTGCATTTGGCTGATTGCCTCATCTCAGCATCATCATTTTAAAATACATTGAAACTACTCTTCAGTTCACCATAAATCTTTTTAGCAGTCTGGGGTTTACGTTAAGTCTCAGAAAATCTTGCTTAATCTCTTCTCACACTTTAGAGCATCTAGGGTGCCTGATAGATGACTGCTTATCCTTTGCATATCTCCCTTCGACGTGCCATCTTATATAGCTGAATTTCTGAATCTGGCCCTATCAAAGCATGTCCACTGCAAGAATATTTCTCAAAATGGTGGATCTCGTGGCTTCCTCTATCCAAATGGCTCCATTTCCCAAACTATACTGAGGAAGATACAATGGTATCTCAAATCAATTTGGATCTAGCATCTTCATCCATTGTCTTACCAGGTTCCAGTGCTCAAGTTCATCAAAAAGGATCTCTTACAGTGGCCCAATCAGATCTTTTTAAATCAAGACCTGCTATTTTCTCTTTGTCCTTCTTCTCAGCCAGTCACTCATGACAGATACTTCAGACTTTGCATGTGGTGCAGTATCCCAAGGCAACAAGGTTTGGGGCATGTGGGAGACTCATTTCAGAAACAAGAATACATATCTTAAAGAGCTGATGGTTCTAATAAAAGCTATTAAAGTCTTATTTCAGCTATGGCTCACTGGACCCCCCTGTTAGTGATAATAAAAACACCACAATGATGTAGTATATAGTCGAATAAAGGGAAACAAATTCATATCCCCTGTGCATACTAGCCATGAGTGCCTGGATACTGGCAATACAAAACAACTTCATTCTACAGGGTACATACATTTTGTCAGAACAGTACACAATAGCAGACACTTTGAGCAGATCCAGAATAGACCTGCATGAGTGGATGCAGCACCCAGAGGTCTTCCATGACATTATCCATCTGTGGATACTCCCCCAAGTTGATCTGTTTACCTGATTTCTCTACAGACAGCTAAACAGGTAGCTATCAGTTCTGATCCAGAACATCTTCCAAAAAAGTCCTGGAAATAGATGCATTTTCTTTCCTGTTGATGGGAATGTTACTCTGTCAGTCACTTCTGGCAACTCCACTGTGGCCCCAGGCAACATTGGTTCTACTTTCTCATGCATCTGACCAAGGGGATATACAAAAACTTCCTCAGCAAGTGGATCTTCTAACAAAGGATAAGAAATCTTCGAGCAAAGGATAAGGAATCTATAATCCACCCCCACATTCAAAATCTCCACCAGCCATTCAATAAAATCATTTTTATGCCAGGTAGGTACAATCTTTTTCTCTGGATGTGCAGCAAATATTACAGAAGGCTAGAAAACCTGCCACAAGAAAAGCATACTTTGCAAAATGGGAAAGATTTTCTAACTGCTTTCATAACAAACAGCAAGACCCACCACAACTGAGGACTCTTGGTTCTTCAATACCTGAGTGAACTGCTCATATTTGGCCTAGGGTACATTTATATAAAGGCACATCTTTCTGCCATTTTGGCTTGTCTGCATTTGGATTATCATTTCTTCTTTATCTCAAGTTAAACAATTTTTTGAAAGGACTTTGCAAATTAGGCCACCTAGAAAATAATTTTGGTTTAGAGAAGTTAGCTCTTTCTCAAGTTTGAACCTGCAAACAGTGCTTCTTTACAATTTCTAATGCAGAAAACTGCTTTGCTTATTTCTCTGACTTCTGCAATTTTGGTATCTGAAGTACAGGTTATTGTGTCTATGCATTTTTTATGATTTTTTCACAAGGACAGGGTGACTCTTAGAATCAGTCTTTTTATATGCCAACTCTTATCTCTTAATTTACTTTGATTCATACCAGTCCTCTCACTGTATTTTATCCCAAACCCCAAAACAAAGGAAAAGGCATTTTGCATATTTTAGATGTCCACAGACAATTAAGATTTTACCTGGTCAAGACTAAGGAGTTTAGAAAGTCTAACCCACTTTTCTATCTTCTGATAGCAAAAAGAAAGGACAACCAGTTTCTAAACAAGCTCTAGATGGCTATTTTGGGCTATAAACTTTTGCTACACTCACTATGGAAAATGTCCACCACAGAAAGTCATGGCTTACTGTACTAGAGCTGTGGCTGCTTCTGGGGCTTTTTGGAAAGGGTAGTCTCTAGGTCTATTCTAAAGGCAGCTACTTGGACTTCTGTGCACACCTCTAGTAGGCACAAAAATAATTCAGTCTCCAGAAATAAATAGATTTGCAGAAGCCATCCTTCAAGGGCTTGAAGATTCTGATCTTTCTCAAGCCACCCTTTTTTCCTAAGCTATGACAATCATCCAATATATTTACAGCTAATGTAGAACCTAATAGTTGTGTAAGTTGACTTACTATAACAGTAGATATTCAAATAGATCACTGTTGCAGTTTTACCATCTTCCTGCAGTTCCCCCTTTTCTTAGACATTCAGGATTTAACCTTCTACTTGGACAAGAAAGCCCTGTGTTTTTTCACACCCATACATCCCTCTTATACCAGCATGTGCTCTTGTGCTAAGGGTGGTCATACTGGGCACAAGGACAAAACTCAAAGTTTTGTAGACTGGCCAGATATTCAGTCCTTCTCAGGATGCATCCTTATAGTGACCACTACTGCAGTAGTGATCTAATTGAATACTACTGTTATGCTAAGTTAACTTACACAACTGTGCTTTGTGGTTTTAGTTGGCTGAATGACAGCCAACACATTGTGCATTATAGAAATGATGGCAACCAGATTATGCTGAATCCCCTTATTATCACAGTTGCTCTGCCTCTGCCACCATACTGCATTTTGCCAACTGGCAAAGAAAGCTTAAGGATGCCCCATCAATTCTGCAGGTAGTCAGAATAAAAAAATGCAAGACCCAATGAAATAATTTGCTACATACAAGAAACATGAAAACAGCTACCATCCCAATTAGCAAAATTAGCTCTAACTGTGGTTCACAGCATGTGTGTTACCATGCATGCCAGAATGAAATCTGTAAATTACAAGCTCAAAACTGAGCAGATAATTCCACAATTCTGGTAAGGGACAGTCAAAAGATCATCTTCCAGATGTTTCGTAATGCATCTTAACAATCACTAACAACCTGTCAACAGTAGAACAGAACTGCCATTTTGAGACACTCCAAGTCTATAACTGAACACCAAAACCTTAAATATAGGTGCCACTGTGAGCAGAAGCCACAGGCAAAATATGACCAAAGCAGGAAGCACCCATAGATCTCAACTTCTTAGCACAAAAAACAAAAATGTGAAACAAACCAAAAATAATTTGGGGACAAGGCCCCCAAAATAGGGACAATATTTAAATATTGCTATTATAAACTTAGAAAGTTACTTATTTAGTGAATTCAGTCCTCACTGATTTGACACAAAAATCCAGAATGCCATAAAGTTTATGAGGAACAGACTAAAAATATAAGGCAAAAATCTGGACATTCTGTAAAAATCTGGACAGTTGAGAGATGTGCCCACTGATACCTGGGCAACAAAATTCTGAACTTGCTGGTTGAAGTCCCCCAGCACCCAAATTAATGAGCACTACAAAGATCTACTCAAAAACAAAGCAGAGTAAGATCAGATGTTTGATCCTGAACATGTTCTGCTTTTGAATGTATAGAAACTAAAACATCTTTGTTCCCCTTTGACCTGGCTCCTCCGGTATTCGAGCTGCTAATCAACTTGGATCACTTGGATCACAGTCTTGGCTTCATCCTGCTAAGCCTAGAATAGATTTTCTGCATTCTACAGCATGGAGCCAAGAGAAATTCTTTTGCTTTTAATAGCATTATAGATACACGCCTCCCTTCATATTGCATTACATTACTTTGGCCTTTTAGACCTGTTTGTTATATAGAGAACTTTATGTGATGTGATTCATACTGCTTACTATCACTGACTCCTAGATCAGATTTCTAGTGAGTGTTCAATTTAGTATTTTGGACAAAGAAATTTGTTGGTCATCCATCAATGGCCATAGCATTCTATGCATCTCATTGTGATAATCTAATTTACGCAGCCAGAACTATTAATAGTGCACATCTATCCGAGACAACAAACAGTTCAAGAGTAGGAACAGAACACTATTTCAGCTCCCTATTCCAATGCCAATAATTGTTGAATAGTTACAAAATATCTGTAGCAGATTATCTAGTTCTGTGAAATTTGCCTCTCAGGTTACCCTCTGTAGTACATACAGTTTTTTCATCTTTGATACTGTTAGCTATCATTTTAGCTGTGAACGTGAGACATGCTTAAACAATTCATGGTGTACAGTAATGATGTGCAGTATGGAGCAGCTACACCAGTTTAAACCACACAGAAATGTCCTCCCTTATTTGGAATTTGTGTGATCTGCAGTATAACTATATTCCCCTCCAAAAAATGAAAATGTTTTTTGTTGTGTCTTTAACTGAACTATTAATATATCTGCACCCGTCTAAGTATTTATGATTTTTTTTATATCCCAAAATGTTCAGATGGTGGCTATCATGCTGATGAGATTTCATTTTCCAGTTTAAATTTTATCTCCCTGTGTCCTCACTCCACTGTGCTGCAAAATAAATATATATATGTATGTGTGTATATGTGTGTGTGTGTGTGTGTGTGTGTGTGTGTGTGTACACACACACACACACACACACACACACACACACACACACACACACAAACACACACACATATACACACATACATATACTTTGACTCACTGAAAACTAATTTCACTGAATCGCATTTCACTATATATAGTTAGTGGGCTGTGTAAGGTACAGACCCCCACATTAGGTGTTGTGGGGGCATAGCCCCGGACCTACTTAGCTTTTATATTTATGAATCTAATTTCATTGAAAGCCAGTAATGCACTGCACTGCACTGTTAGTGTGTGTGTGTGTGTGTGTGTGTGTGTGTGTGTGTGTGTGTGTGTGTGTGTGTGTGTGTGTGTGTGTGTGTGTGTGTGTGAGCCTGAATTGTGTATTGGTAGTGTTATGGAAAGGGATTTTCTAAGGTGAGGTAACCCACCCCAAGGTATTCACCATGCCAGGCTTGCTGGACACTGATTAATTTCATACAGACACAGAAACGTAGGATTCCTCCATTTAGAGTACTAGAAAACATTAAAAATGCCTTTGACTACATAAGATGGAGGAACTTATGAGTGGAGCATGAGCACTCTGGACTCCTGAAACTAGTGATAACATTTTGTCACTTCTCTTTGCTCTCACAAAAGGAGTAGGAGAGGGTTGTCCACTCTCCCTGTCCTTGTTTATCATGCAGGTAATGTTTGGAGTATGACATGGGCTAACAGCCGAAGTGCAATAATTTTAATTGCTTAGAATATGATGCTCTCCTTCTGTGACTTACAAGTATTGGGAGTAGACAGACAGAGAGAGTTACATAATGTAACCTGTGTAGCAGAAGCATTCTGCTTTTGTTTTAGCAGAAGCTTTATTCATGTTACAAAGTTTTACAGGTATACTGTTCCTACGTTTTTTTTAATGCATATGGTTTTAAATTTGAATGAAGATAGCCATGTGACATTGTCATTGTTATTTAAGCTTGGATGTCTGGATTTTATATAGGAATCTGATTATGTGTTTATGATTCAGATAGTGGTGCTTATTCCTGGCACCAGTCAATACATTTTTGACCATGGTACACTTGGTTTGTTTTTATTTTTATTTTTGTTTTTCTAGTGTGTGTGGTCATTGCTATCTGTGATTTTATTTTATCGATTCGAGACGAGATAACAATAAGAGTGTTAACTATGGGTGTATTAGCAGTTTTTCTTGTACAGGTGAAAGCATGCCTGCTGATTGTCTGATAGTGGGCAGTAGTAAATTGTGATCAGCATAATAAGTAGGTTTTCTGGTTCTGTACCAAATCAAGATGATGACAAGTAAGCATTAAATTTACAGGCATGTGTAGAAAAAGTAAGGCCAGGATGGATCTCTTTAAAAATATTGCAGCTCTAGAAATGAGATTGATGGGATTAATAAATCTAGATGCCACTTTAGTATGTTGAGAATGAGTCACAATAGCTTCTGTTCATAGAAACTAAAAAACTGTAGCAGCCTCACTCTGTATAACCTGTGCTCTGAAACAGCTAAAAATAGAAAAGAAAAAAATTATTTCCAGCAGACCACAATGGGGAGCTCTTCATTGCTGTTCAGTGGCTCAAAGGTCATTGGGTAAATATTTAAGGCAGTAACACAGCTAGGGTGGGTCAAAAGAGGCAGCCACACTGGGTGCAAAGTACTACTGGGTATGTACAGTCTTCAGTAGAGTACATTACTGGCATTTATATGCCAGTATTATATTTCGGGGTAGAACTGAAGCTCTGAATGTGGCATAAATTGTTAAGGCTATTAGAGCGTTTGTGTGAGTGTTGGTAGGTTAGGGTAGAAGTAAGGGCTAGATAAGAGAATAACTTGTGTATGTCTGTTGGAATGTGCGTGTGTCTGTGTGTGTGTGTGTGTGTGTGTGTGTGTGTGTGTGTGTGTGTGTGTGTGTGTGTGTGTGTGTGTGTGTGTAAGTCTGTCTTGTATAGTGGTAGGGGTCTATATCATTTAATACATATTCATCAAATACATATTCATCAAAAACCAATCAGCGAAATTCATTTCATTGAACCCAGGACTTTTTCCCCAGGGTTAGGATGCACTTGACCATCACCGCAACTTTTCCCTTTTCCCCCACTGCAGTGCGATCTCAGAGTTGGTATATATAGTTAGGGTGGTGTAGGGGGGATCCCTTCACTTTGGTGGGTTTGATTTAGTGTGGTGTCTATTCCAGAGTGTTGGTGGGTGAGTGGTTCCAAGCTCTCGTAAAAAGGCTGGAGTTCGCTGAAATGAGTTTCACTGATTAGTGTTCAACGAATATGTATTCAATGAATACGTATTTCGATTAAGTGATATAGACCTGTAGTGGTAGTGTTATGGAAAAAGTTTTCCTAATGTAAGGTGCAGATTAGAATAAGGGGCAATGGCAGGGTTAGGGTTAGCATGCATCAGTAAGGTGGGTAGGGCACTTGTTCATTCAAATAACACAAAATATGTGCTGTTTTTCAGGAAAACATATTATCAACAATTTTTAATCTCTGCAAAGGGTTACCTAATGTTCTCTACTTATGCCTTTATGACTCTATCCTGCAAAAAAAAAAAAAAAAATATATATATATATATATATATATATATATATATATATATATATATCTATATATATATTTTTTTTTTTTTTTATTTGGCAAAATTTCTCATTTAAAGACACAATTGTTTATTTTTGGGAGGCACATAGATGTTTTTTTTTTTTTTGTTGGTGAGGTGATGATCCCAGATGGGAAACCTGAAGATGAAGAAGAGAGTTTTGTTCAGATGCTCATGATATTTTAATAACTAATTTCTATTCTGACTTGAAGTTTTGGCTTTATTGCTTTTTATATAATTACAAAGGAACTAAATTGAGGAGGTTCCAAACTGATGGATCTGGCATCACTTTGGTTATGATAAACTAATGTTTGAGTGAGATAATAGTAGACTGATGAATAATAATTAAGAGCAGCACGTCTTTTAAAAGGACATGGGATAACTGGGAACTGGGGTCATTGCCAAAGATTTAAGAGTCAACAAGGTATGCTTTATCTGAGCAATCTCCTTTCAACCCAGTGGATAAGGCTTCATGCAGACCCAGTTGGGTTTATGTGTTGCATTTCTTCTACAGCTTGGTAATGTTTGCCTTCTATTAAAACTGTGGACAAACAAAGCTCCATGGCATACAGGGATTGAGGCCAGACTACAACCCAGATGACCTAAGTTCAATTAACAGTGCTGATGGACACAGAAGAAGAAGGAACAAGAGTGGGCAGCTTTCTCAGATCTCCCATCCTGCAGAGAGGGTCTGAGGATTTGTTTGCATTCTGGGTGCTTCTTTGGGGAGACTAGTAAGTGTTTCTCTGACTACAAGCAGGCTACGGATTTCTTGATAGCTAGTGAGGGCACATGAGTTTACTGACCTTGTGGTTGGTGTTGCTTGTGATGTCATGATTACTGCACACTATAGGTGATTCTTCTTCCCATGTATATCAAAAAAATCCCCACCACAGACCACGTATATGATGCCCTCCTTCTGGCTCCTTGCCTTCGTAAAGAAGAGGTTGTGAAGTCACTTATAAAGATCAGTTAAGGACGTTCTCTAACTAAAGAGGTAGGATCACCCATGGCTAGGGTTACAGCAGGATAAAACCATATCTTAGGAGAAGAAGAAAATGAACGGACTAACAGAGCAGGGCGGATGCCAGCATCAGATTGTGGGACCAAAGAAAAAAAAACAGTGGAGAAATTTTGCATTAGACTGAATGACTTTTACACCCTATAGTTTGGATCACTACCATAACAAAATAAAAAAAATCCTCTGTAACTAAATAACTGATTGAAGCTCTTATGGCAAATAAATAATTCTTTTAAATTCAGAATCTATAAAACTTTACTCAATATTTTTTATAAGCTTTCTGTTACTAGAGTTCCTCCTTATCAATCCATTATATATATTTTTTTGTTCATTAAACAATTAAATTGTCTTTTAAAAAGGTGCACAAGTCATACCACACAAGTACTCATGACATCACGTCTAAATTATTATCTTGAGAATTTAATCATTTTTTTTCTAAACATAGGTTTTACACTGGTCTTATCATATGTCCCCTTATTGCATCTAATCTCATTTACTGAGTCACTTCTTCTAACAACAAACCATTTTAAAATCACACCCTTTTTAGTTCTTAATAATAAGTTGTAATTCTTGAAAGAAATATCTAAAATCATAAGAACTTTTATTATTATATTTTGAAAGTACTTTGTTTACATGGTTTCTTCTAATGTCATACAAGGTTTCTTTAATACAAATATGTAGTGTACATTTTGTGTTTCCAACCAATGCTGAATGATCCATGAAAACATTTCAGATATACAATGGCATCACAACCCTGATCTTTGAAAATACTACCTCAAAGGTCTCACAGACTTGGAGAAATGGAAGAAAAAGAACAAACTTCACCTCTTTCCTTTTCTTGGAGTGACACAACATCTGTAAATTAATTACATTACACCTAAAAAAAGGTCATCACTGAAGTACTGAATTATTCAATATTGCATAACCAAGCAATTAAACAGTTGAAGTAATTTAAATGTTGACAAAGCAGTAAAAAACAATACAAAAACCTACATAACCAATGTTATAACTATTTCAGTGATTGTACATTCTGTAAAATTAGAACTGCAAGAAATATGCATTGAGAGACACATGCACACACACACACACACACACACACACACACACACACACACACACACACACACACACACACACACACGCACACACACACACACACATATGCTTGCACACACACAAACACACGTGCATGCATACACAGACACACAGACATACACACACACACACACACACACACACACACACACACACACACACACACACACACACACACACACACACACACATACACACACACACACTCTCTCTGCTATTCTAAGCCATGCTGTCATACAACAGCATTCTAAAATGCAGTTACAAGCCATTCTTACCTTTTTTAACAAATAAAGAAAATTGATAACTGCTAAGGAAAGAGTGTCTCTAGGATCCCATCCTCTGTGACAATAAATTGTATGTTAAACTACAGACTGCAAAATATGCATAGTTTTTTTCTTTCTTTCTTTTTTTTTTTTTGCACAGTCCTATACCAGTTCTTCCTCCTGAAAATTAATTATCCTGTATGTGACAATGTAAACTACCAGTATATTTTATATTCCTTCCATCCTGTTGTCTTAGCATAGCTTGCTTGAGAACATTCAAAGCCTCTGCCTTTCACTCTTTAGGGTAAAATAGCCCTACTTATGCTCTTTCTGAGATTCCTTGTTATAATCGTTTTTGGTACCATTATTCGCAATGTATCTGCAATTTACAAGTCTCTTTATGTAAATGTCTAACAAAGAATGATATGATGAGTAGCCCATTTGTACCATAACCATAAATTACCTTTTATTCCCTGGTTGGTGCAGATCTTGCTACACAGTGTCAGTGCTAATATCTAATACAGAGGCAAGTTTTTGCAGATGGCATTTAGCAGCTGTGTTGTCTTGCGAAGTGCATGCTTTAAAATGGATCAGGGATATCTTGCTTGTTTACTACTTAAATACAGTTGACTGTTATCTAACATTTATACACCATGAAATCCTTTTACATGTACTAAATCTATTGACAAGCAGAGCATGTGTTTATAAGTGAAAGAACATTGTTGTTTTATTATAATCACAAGGACTCAAGTGAGAAGAATGGCTTCTGTCAAATTACAGATTGTTAAAATTTGGTCATTGTGTTCTAAAAAGTATTTTTTCTCTGAGTTGGTCAAAAAAGGAGAAAAGGTAACCAGTTGCATTCTTGTGCAACAAAGAAACAGGTATTTGCCTATTCTTTGTATAACAGCAATTTTGTAAGTGATTATATTCTATGGAAAGGGGTGTGACAAGCCAGTGTTCCGTCATGGAGGTGAATGAATTGCAACCCACACACACACATAAACAGTAAGATTGTGTTAATGTCCATGAGCAGTCTTCTGATAAAACTTTTGTGTATTTAAATAACAATGGTGAACATTTTAATGGATTCTTTTCAGGGTATTTATGGCATTTAGGAATTCTATTTTTGTTTTGTTATATAAACATCTTTATAAAATCACAAGTAAAAGAATGACATGGGTGCACTTTTCAAATTAAAAAGTATTTACTTATCATCTCATGACTAGTTATGACTCAGTTCTTATTTATAAAGAAAAGGGAAATAAAGTATAGATACATATGAAATGGAATTTTCTTTTATGAGGGTAGGGACTTTTTTTCACTGTCTTCTGGGAGTTTTTCGTTGATTGTCAGTATACTGAGAACTCTTATGACCCACATGTAAAACAATCTTTTGCAAAATATTTTCTTTTTAAAAAAGCATCGATGGAAAGTACCATATTATAATGTTAACAGCATATCTATCTATATATATATATATATATATATATATATATATATATATATATATATATATGGTTCTACCTGACTTCACCGAAACACCACACAACCGACAAGCGCAATCAAACCAACCACATAACCGACCAAACACGAAAAAAACCATGCCCACAACATGAATAAATAACCGAACACAAACAACCTTATACACTTCACACACCACAATCAACAAACAAAACACATTCCCCATCCAAAACCACATACACAACACAAGCACACCAAAATCCTGCAAACCCACACTAAACCTCACATACACAACTACCTACAACCCCTGACCCAAACTAACTAACCCTAAGGTCACTGTACGCACACTACCCTGACGCTCCCCCCTAACCCCTAACTAACACTAATCCCCCCCAACCTAACAAACACAACACAATCACCTAACTCACTTATCCCGCAAACACAATCACTACCGCACACTTTACTGACCCGCCTCCCTAACTAACCCTAACTCACTTAACTTATATATATATATATATATATATATATATATATATATATATATATATATATATATATATATATATAAAAAGGTCAATTGTGATGTTTGCATTTTGATTTTTTTCTTTTTCCCAGCATTTGCAATGTTCTTTTGAAGAATGTGAACAAATGCAGATATTAGTGAAAATGTTCACAAAACTTTTTAAGCATGTAAACAAGCAAATTGGGAAATTAATGACACAGAAGCACAGAACCTGTGCAGTATATGCATGTGTGTGTGTCATTTGTGAGTGAACTAAATATGCGTGTGAGTGTGAATGTGCATTTATGAGTGAATTAAGTATGTGTGGGTGTGCAATGCCCCAGTTGCTAGATGGTGGTGGGTAGAGAATAAGGCTTGAACCCTGTACCTTGGGCCCAAATGGCAAGACCCTGAATTCCCTACCCACCACCATTTGCAACAAAAAAATGCAGATTTTTGCCTCATATTTGTTCTGTTCCTCATAAAATCTGTGGTTTCTATATGTTTGTTTCTCAACGCAGCCAGCTGTGCAGTGGTGCAATGGTACCATTGTTGCCTAACAGCTACAGGTTGTCTGGTTTGATTCTTGGCTGGCGTGCTTTCTACGTGGAGTCTGCATGTCCTCCGTGGGTTTGCTCTGGTGTTCTCATCTTATAAAGACATGTCTGGAGTGTTTCTTCCTCTGCCAAAAATTTGCTTTTGTTTCAAATCAGACTTTCCTGGTTAACAAATGTTAAATAAATAAAAATGACAAGCACTGGAATTTCAGACTTCATATTCTTCAGAAAGTGCATGGTAACACAAAACCTATTATTATAACATGTTTCTACATTTATAATATGGATATTTGAAATTTGTCCCTATTTTGGGGACTGTATTCCCCCATTACTGGCTTTGTCCAGGTTTTTTTGTGCCAAGGTTGAGAGCTACGGTGATAACTGAACTCACTCAATATGTTTGGGGGTTGTATTCCTACATTACTGGCTTTGTCTGTGTTTTTGCTAAGAGTTTGAGAGCTATAGTGAGAACTGAATTCACTGAATATGTTTGGGGGCTGTATTCCCCCATTATTGGCTTTGTTCAGGTGTTTTGTGCTAAGATGTTGACAGCTATGGTGAGAACTGAATTCACTGAATTCAGCCATTTAAGTTTCAGTCTTCCTCATTTGTAAAATAGATGATTGATTTGGCATAGTGGTATGTTGCTCAGACTGTTTTGCACACAGGGTCCTGGGTTCAATGCTTGGCAGTAAAATGTATGGTAGTAACACAGCATTATATTCTAGCAACTTTCCAACATTATACAAGAAATGTTTAAAATGTGTCCCTGTTTTTTGGTCTTTTGCCCCCCCCCTACATTTTGGCTTTTTCCAGATTTCTTGTGCTGCAAAGTTCAGAGATACAGTTGAGTGTCAAGTAGATTTTACAAGAAGCTGAGAGCTGCAGGGGAACAAAAGTTTAGTGATGCTTATGTTTAGACTGCTTGCATTGTTAATAACACAACAGGTAGTGTACTTGCTTTTGATGCAGAAGGTTGTGGGTTCTACTCCCACAGTAGATAGGTGCATTGCTGATACTGTACTGTATTGTAAAGGGGGTGGATGCTGCAGTCCTTTTTGGTGAAGATACCTAGTAACTCTGAACCTGTTATCAGTTTGCCATCCATTCCCTATTGGAATATTACTAGCTTATCATTTTTTAATGAAACATAGGCAATTTATTCCTCAAGGGCAACAGACACGTTATTTGTAGATGAAACAATGACATAAGTTGTTTGCTAGCAGCAACCTCTTCGTTAGTTACAGATTTATTTAATGATGAATTATTTAGATGATTTTTACTTCTTCAGAGATTGTGTATATTTACTGATACTGGTGGACTGTAGAAGTTTGAGTAGACTTTTATGATAGAAATGTTCTGAATTGGGCAGTTTTGTCGTTACTGGTGCATGCATTTTTTTCATTGTTTACTGGAAAAATGTTCTGAATTGGGCAATTTTGTCATTATTAGTGCATGCATTTTGTTTAAATGTTTACTGGAAAAATGTTCAAAACAAATTTAAAATGCCCTCTACAGCTGTACTATATTGTACAAGGAATATAATTTAATAAAATCAGAAAGGTGTATCAAAGACCATGTGTGTGTTTCATGTGCAAGGGGCATATGATTTGAAAACAGCCCAAAGTTAATCTTTATCTGTCACTGGCAAAATGTGGGTTTCAATGCTGTTTCAATGAATGTGAGTTTCAAGGGCAGAGAAGTTTTAATGCTGTCTGTTTTCATTGTGACACTGCATTGCTTTGTTTAGCAGATGTCTTAGTGTTTCTGCTGTAAAATGCAAAATAAAACTTTCAAATGAAGTCCAAATCATTGTAGAAGTAAAGCAGTATGCACATTAGTGTTTATGGTAAATGGGGTGAAATAGCCAAGTAATGGTTCATTGGAATAGCTGAAGGGGGGAGGCTCCATTCAACCATGATTTTGTGAGGAGGAAGGCCGGCAAACTCAAATACAGCCTTGGCTGAACTATACCTCTCAACTGTCCAGATTTTCACAGAATGAATAGAATTTTGCTTCTTATTTTTGGTTTGTTCCAAATTAAATGTGTGGTTTTCTGGCAAATAATTTAGGAATTAAGTCACTAAATAATGACAGACACTGAGTTTCAGACTCCATAACCTTCAGAAAAATGCATGCTAAAGCAAGACCTGTTATTCTATCAACTGTCTCAGTTTATACAACACTTTTTAGTACTGTTTATAAGTATATTTGGCCTTGTCCAAATTTCCTGCATTAACAGGTTGAGAGGTATGTGCAAATTAATTGCTTTAAAGAATTAGGCATATGCACACCTCTGAACTGTCCCCGATTTTGGCTCACAATGTTGCTCTTTCCCTAATAATCCCACTGCAAAATGGCAATTTTGGAAGAAAATGTAGAGGGTTTACAATTAAGAAATAATTGTAATAATCAGAGTTATCGACTACTTTTATTTCAGAAATGCATGCAGATTCTTTTATTTTGTCAGCTGCTCATGTTAGCAGTACTAATATTAAAAAAGTGTCCCTTCTTTGACAGGTTCCCAGCTGTATTGTGTGGCTATTTTATATTTTTGCATCAAATATTTGGTCCATTTTTCATAAAATTGTGTTTTTTTGGCAAATTAGTAGCAAATCATTAAAGACTGAAGTTAGAAAATAATGGCAGACATTTGCGTTTCAAATTTCATACCCTTCAGAAATTCATACTAATGCAAGACCTAGTACGCTATTACCTTTCTAAGTTTATAAGAGCAATATTTAAAATCGTCCTTATTTTTGGGCCTTGTCCCACTTCTATGTATGGCTTTGTTCAGATCTCTTGCTCTGAGGTTGAGAGGCATGACAAATGTGTCAGGGCCATCACAGTCAGCCAGAGACATTTCAAATTGTGACATACTTGTTGCATCCCACCGCCTCATGTAGCGTGACTCTGGATGTGTCCAAGCAAGGCAAGGAGCAGGTACGCAGTGTAAATGCGCAGAGTATCCCCCATCCAAGGTAGACACAAGTACTACTTTTATTCTGTCCTTGATTTTGCAGAATGTTCTGGTTTGTCATATTTTTATACTGTTGATTTATGCTTATTATTACTTATTACTAAGTAGAAATGCTTTAATGACCATCAGGTAAGCCCGTCTGAGATCGTAAGATACAAGTAAGCTTTAATAAGCATACTGTTAAAGAACTGCCAACAGTGAGAACCTTTCTGTTGCCATGAAGAGAATACTTGCATAACTAGATAATGTATAAGCCTTGGGTATTGAAATGCATATGACAGCATTTGTAATAAAGGACAGGGTTACATTATTATTTTAAGAAGCTCATTACATCCGCTGGAGACTTGCAGTCATATTTGTAGGCTTTACCTGTAAACCATACAGAATGCCAATCTATCGTGTGTGGTCCATTACCTGTACAGTAACCCTTTAAGCAATGTATCTTGAGCTTGTTTCTTGTTTGCTTTTCATTTTTTACTTTGATCATGTTTTCGCCATGAAACAAGTAGATAGTTGTTGTCAGGCAGCAGGTCTTTTTTGGATAAAAAATATTTTTACAAGTGGGGTATCACAGAGATTGTTACTTTCAGCATGTTTCTTGGTACTTTAATAAAGCTGAATATAAATTATAATTAGAACTGCAGTGCAAGGAAAAGTGGTTTGAGTTGAGTGCTGCTTGTTTTTCTTGTACTTGATTTTGACTGGCATTACAGTAATGTATTTAAAAAGTAATTTATTTTTTCATGCCTTACAGCCTTTTTATTTCCATCTTGATATTAAGTAAGCTGTCATGCAGCTAATGCATTGAAATATTCTTCTACACTTCACATTGTCTTGATTGGACATCATAATGATGGCTTGGCACCCAGGGCAGCGTATTTAATTAAAGTTCCAGGTTTTGTGGTTTTGAGCATAGCTCCTCCTCTTTCTAGCTGACCACTTCCCATTGGCCCCACCCATTCAGCTGTCTCATGCACCCCCCCCCCTTCGATTTTAACTCACCAGCCACCACTGAAATAGAACACATTTAGGAAAGGATGTATCTATTGTATATTAAGATCAACAAATTCCTATGAAACAAGATAATGTCGCTGACAACACTGGAATTCTGGATGCACATATTCAATCTGAGGATTCAGAGTATATAGAAGGAAATAAAAAATAAAGAAAGGAAGAAGTTCACAACTAATAAAGGAGAAAAAGAAACTGATAAATGTCTGTAAAGCAGAGAAAATACATATTAAAAAGGACACCACTTTGCTATGTAACACAGATTACAGGGAATGATAACATTTTTATATCAGAAAATCTTCAGTCTACAGAAAAAGGCATATTTTTTTCCAAAAAAGGAGGTTAAAAAACGAGACAAGGGGCAGGTGAAAAGGAAGAAATCATAAGTGAACATGGAAGGATTGAAAAACATTACTGTAAGAAAAAAAAGAGGAAAGACAGACATTCAGAACATGGCTCAAGCTGTTGATGTACAAAGCCAGATAGAATGGTATGCTAACAAATGTAGTATACAGTGAAAACAGTGGAATTAATAAGACTAATGGTGATGAAGATCATTCCTTTGTAACAACTGATACAACAGATATTATTGAATTAGAAGTTGAAGATTCTTCAGATATGGTCCGAAAAGATATTCTTGTAATTGGAAATTCAATTATCAGAGGAAGTAATACTTAGATTTGCAGATATGATAATAAAAACTGAATATTGTTATGATTGCCAGGATCAGAAATAGAGAATGTAAGCCAGGCCGTAGAATGCCTTGGATTGTCCCACCACTTGCCCGGTAATCAAGTAGCCTCAATCCTCACCACTAGCACCAGTGGGGGATGTACATTGGGAGGATGAAAAGTACACACACAGTATTTCCAGATGCAGCTCTCGGCATTGAGTGTAATTTCCCTTAAGAGCACACACAGAGACCACAGTCAGTCCGCGGCTGGTTTCTCCCTCTTTCTCCAGATCCTCAATAAGACTCCCCACTGGCACAACTATAGAGTTGAGATCTTAGGTGAGTTGCCAAGCCAAGACTTCCAACACTTTTTCTGTCCAAACAGTGCTTCATGTCCCTGCCCAGGTAGCTGACTCACACACTCTTGGAGATTTGTTTTATACACACACACACACACACACACACACACACACACACACACACACACACACACACACACACACACACACACCTAGGAAAGGCTGGTACAGGTTTAATAGCTATGCCCCCTTCTGTGAATATTATAAGGTAGTAATTACTGCCACCAGCCACCTCTTTATCAGCTACTTTAAGGCCCTTAACAATGGGTGTCCAATCTTACTGTGTAATGTTACTATCAATACAAATGGTGGTTTGACCAAGAGCAAGGCTATTAGGAGTGTCCCACACAGTGTCACCAAATAAATATGCAAGTACTCTCAAAACATAAATATGTCTCTACACAGATCCGCTACAATGAAATGTTTAAATATATTTAATAATAAATAATAAAAAAGACAATACTAAACATATATATATATATATATATATATATATATATATATATATACAGTAACATCACAGTTCAAAATCACAGGAAATATTTAAAACAACATTGCAGGACAGTCTCAAATAAATAAAGAAAAACATTTAAACTATGCTTCACGCTATTCCTGACTGAATCTAACAGAATTACTGTACACTAGTACACTTAATTAGAGCAGCAAGGCAAATGTGGTGAGTGGATCTTGATGTTGTCAGGTCAGAGACAAATTACAGTATACAGTCTCTCACTAAGAGACTCCCCAAATCAATATCTCAAATATTACTGCTGGGATAGCTTGCAGAATGACATAATGTCTTGTTATCTTAATCTATCCCAGTGATGCAGCTGGTAGCATTTAGCATCTACCTGTGAAAATACTTAGACAAGGGCTTTACTTAGACCTAAGGCAGATCCTCAAAGTCATAAAACAATAAAACACTTCTAAGATGATATAGAAAACTTTTAGTTCTAGACATTATGTCTGTTACTGCAATGAAACTGAAAGATAACATCATTTTATTGCGTAGCCATAAGCTAATTTAATTTCAGCTATTTTTCTGAAGCTAACCTCTTGTGTTCCATTTTCCATTGTTATACATCTAAACACTTACCATAGTGCAGGTACATTTATGTTCTAATCCAGTAGGGCATGTTGTGGTTACATCTTTAAACAGCACTTTATAAAATTCCTCTTCAGCACATGTCTATACAAACCATCTTATATGACATATAGTTCTAATACATTTGTAACACAAGCATATGAATTATGTTGATATTCACAAATGACATATAATTATTTACAAAATTCCAGCTAGCTGGGCTGGCAGTATCTCCTTTTATGATACCCCCTCCCCCTCAGAGACTCAAGCTAGTTTTTAAAATGACCCTTGAGAACTGCTGCTGGAGAGGGATGAGCTTTTCTGGGAATACATTGCCCCATTTCCTGACTTGGGATTCCAACTGCCTTTGCATTGCTAACCCTAGTACAGTGCTGCACTGTCATATCATATGCTTGCAACCCTAGGCTCCACCATAGTAATGTGGATTTTGCTGGCTGACTCCTCATAGCCATAGAGCTCCCTTAGACTCCTCCTGTCTCTTACTGAAAATACTTAGCACCAGGGCCTCCCTATTATGGTAAGATTTAATCATATTAACATGGTACAGTTTTTGCCCCTCCCTCCTGCCTAGCAGTTCTACCATGTAGTTAACATCACTGAGCTTCCTTACCACTTTGAAGGGTCCCTCCCAAGCTGCCTGCAGCTTGTTGTGTTTGACAGGAATGAGAAACATAACCTGCTCCCCTACAACATACTCTCTAGCTCAAACATTCCTGTCATACCAGACCTTTTTCTGCTGTTGGGCTTCTGCCAGGTTCTCCTGGGCCAAGCCCATGAGTTTGCTGAGCTTTGTCCTGAGGTTTAGGACTTGTGCCACAACAGACTCCTTGTTGGATTCACACTCACCCTTCCACTCATCGTGAATCAAATCTGGAGGTCATCTCACTCTATGCCCATACAGCAACTCAAAGGGGGAAACATGTGTGGATTCCTGGGGCACCTTTCTGTAAGCAAGCAATAGACAGGACAGATATTTATACATCTCTCTCTCTCTCTCTCTATATATATATATATATATATATATATATATATATATATATATATATAAATGTCCTCTTATGAAAAATGGAAATGTGTAGAGCATCTGATCCTAATTCGGGGCACACATGTTCAGACAGGATAACGTGCACTTGTTGAGATCAGAAAAGAGAATTTTTGGAGCAAATAGTTTGCAATATTTGACAAAACACAAGGTAGGATTTTTCCCAGGTTGAAAACTTAACAGTTTACAGATAGCAACTTTTGATGCATCTCTTCTGGTTGTTAATGCTAGGATCATTAATAATATTTTTTTATTGGAAAATATACTACATTCCCACAAGACTGATGTTGTTATTGTTTGTAAAATATGGATAAAAAAACAAATACTGGAAACCATTTCTGATAGGGTATAAATTTTTTTACTGTAACAGACATTCTAACAACAAATCAATTGGAGTTGTTATGGTACGGTTTAAAGACTGTTATGAGATTGCTGATTATTACATGCTCAAGTGATAACACAGTACTATAGATTGTGTAACTGTGACAACAAAGACAACCCTGGAGCATATAACAATTGTTGGAGTGTATAGACCACCGAAGTCAAGTGCTGATGCGCTAGAGGAATTCAAACATTTCTTACATGAAACATAAGAGGGAAGAATAATAGTGGCTGGGGACTTAAATGTACCGGAATCGGTCGGGAATAATATTGATTTAACAGCATTAAAAAGGAAACTATTCACAATGTATGTTCAGGAAACAACAATTGCTTCAGATTGTTGAAAAAAAATCTACCAGGGAATGTAACATACTAGACATTGTTTGTGTTCCTAATAAAATTACTGTTATTTCTTGTCAAGTTTTACCACCATTGATGTGTAGTGATCATGGGGTTATTAAGGTTAATGTTTTGCTAGATAATTCTGCCAAACTGAAATCTAAGTCAGTGCACTGAGGATTAATAACAGGTTATATGAAAGCAAGACAGTCACCATATAACACTAATTGGAGTGATGTGTATAGTGGAAAAACTGCAGAAGGAATGAGAAAATATTTGAAAAAGATATTGCTTGAATGCAAAAAATAAATAAATAAAAGTTTAATATCAGGATCTAGGCACACAACATCAGGAGGACATATTTTCTTAGGAACAAGATACATGATTAAGGTGAGAGACAAAAAATATAAGCAATGGAGAAAAGGTCAAACTACAACTTTGAAAACTGAAATAAACAAACCAGACAAATTAAGCATAGTGTGAGACAAGATGAAGAAAAAAATTGAAAAATATCATAAAGATATTGAGCATAATAGGATACCATTTCACAGATACATAAGATGTGATAGGAGTAAAGACATACAAAATGAAAAGTTGTGTGTAGATTTTAAAATTTATTGTCAGACACAACAGATTATAGATATATTTACAAAATCTTATGCAAAACAGTTTGGCTGCACAAAGGTTGCGATAAGTTGTCCTATTGACATCCAGGTAGTGTCAAATACTGAAATTAGATTATATTGAAAAAGAACTATGTAAACTGGACCTAAACAAAGCACATGGAGTAGACAGAATTAATAATAATGACCTGAGAACACTTCAGCAAGAACTCACAGTATCATTATATTTATTATTTTCTAGGCTATATAAAAATGAGGAGATTCTTCAAGATTGGAGACATGCACTTATTAAACCTGTCTTTAAGGAAATGGAGAGTAGAACAAACCCAGAGTCATACAAACCCTTAAGTCTACTTTCATGTTGTTGAAAAATAATGGATAAGGTAATATTGGATAAGTTAATATTAGAATGGGACTTGAAACCATATTATCAGCATGCATATTTGAAAATAGATCTATTACTACCTGTAACATGATGTTCTATAACAATATAATAACAGCTATGAATGAAATTTTGTGCTGTGATGTTATTTATATAGATTTAACTTCAGCATTTTATAGGGTCAAACACAAAACACTGCTCAATAAATTAGAATAACCAGGTATTGATGTACTCTGATAAGATAGATAGCTATGTGGCTTACAAATATGACATGGCAAGTATCATACACTGATTTAGATATTTTTAAGAACAGCCTGGACACTTATTATGGGAACAGCTGTTTTGGTATATTGGCAGGCTAGAAGGGCATTAATGCCTGTGCTTGAAATATTTGTATACACATATGTATGTATTTTAATAGAATAATTACGAATTAAGAACAATTCTTGTGGGAATCTTCTATAGCTAATACAAAAATACACCTATCTGAATTAAAGAAACACTCAGCTGAAGTATAGTTAGCTGTTTTTGCACCAGTACTGTCCCTGTCCCCCAGTCTAATACTCCTATAAAAAGGAGCTTTTCTTTTGAAGAGGGAAAAAAACTCTTCTCATTGTCCGCAGAAGAACTGTACCGCAGGAAGACCACAGAAGATCCATACCACAAGAAGACTGCAGAAGAACCATACCCCAGGAAAACAGCAGAAGAACCGTACTACAGGAAGACAAAATAACCATACCACAGGAAGACAGCAAAAGAACCATGCCCCAGAAAAACAGTAGAAGAACTTCACCACAGAAAGACAGACAAACCGTACCACAGGAAGACAGCAGAAGAACCATACCCCATGAAAACAGCAGAAGAGCTGTACCACAGGAAGACAGATAAACCATACCACAGGAAGACAGCAGAAGATCCATACCCTAGGAAAACAGCAGAAGAACCATACCACAGGAAGACAGCAGAAGAACCATACCACAGGAAGTCAGAAGAACTATACCACAGGAAGACAGCAGAAAAACTGTACCACAGAAAGAGAGCAGAAGAACCGTACCACAGGAAAACAGCAGAAGAGCTGCACCACAGGAAGAGAGAAAAACATGCCACAGGAAGACAGCAGAAGATCCATACCACAGGAAGACAGAAGAACCATACCACAGGAAGACAGCAGAAGAACCATACCCTAGGAAAACAGCAGAAGAACTGTAGCACAGGAAGACAGCAGAAGAACCGTACCACGGGAAAACGGCAGAAGAACCATACCACAGGAAGACAGAAGAACCATACCACAAGAAGACAGCAGAAGAACCATACCCCAGGAAAAACAGCAGATGAACCGTACCACAGGAAGACATAAGAACCATACCACAGGAAGACAGCAGAAGGTCCATACCCCAGGAAGACAGCAGAGGAATTGTACCACAAGAAGACAGCAGAAGAACTGTAAAACAGGAAAACAGCAGAAGAACCATACCACAGGAAGACAGCAGAAGAACCATACCTCAGGAAAAACAGCAGAAGATCCGTACCACAGGTAAACAGAAGAACCATACCACAGGAAGACAGCAGAAGGTCCATACCCCAGGAAAACAGCAGAAGAACTGTACCACAGGAAGACAGAAGAACTGTTCCACAGGAAAACAGCAGAAGAACCATACCACAGGAAGACAGAAGAACTGTACCACAGGAAGACAGCAGAAGATCCATACTCCAGGAAAACAGCAGAAGAATCATACCACAGGAAGACAGAAGAACCGTACCACAAGGAGACAGCAGAAGATTCATACCCCAGAAAAACAGCAGAAGAACTGTTCCACAGGAAAACAGCAGAAGATCCATACCACAAGAAGACAGAAGAACTATACCACAGGAAGACAAAAGAATAACCATACCCCAGGAAAACAGCAGAAAAACCATACCACAGGAAGATAGCAGAAGAACCATACCACAGGAAAACAGCAGAAGAAGCATACCACAGGAAAAACAGCAGAAGAACCATACCACAGGAAGAACCATACCACAGGAAAACAGCAGAAGAACCATACCCCAGGAAAACAGCAGAAGAACTGTACCACAGGAAGACAGCAGAAGAACCATACCACAGGAAAACAGCAGAAGAACCATACCACAGGAAGACAGAAGAACTGTAACACAGGAAGACAGCAGAAGAACCATACCCCAGGAAAAACAGCAGAAAACCGTACAACAGGAAGACAGAAGAACCATACCACAGGAAGACATCAGAACAGCTATACCACAGGAAGACAAAAGAACCATACCATGGGAAGACAGCAAAAGAACCATGCCCCAAAAAGACAGTAGAAGAACTTCACCACAGAAAGACAGACAAACCGTACCACAGGAAGACAGCAGAAGAACCATACCCCAGGAAAACAGCAGAAGAACCGTACCACAGGAAGACAAAAGAACCATAGCACAGGAAGACAGCAGAAGACCCATACCCTAGGAAAACAGCAGAAGAACCATACCACAGGAAGACAGAAGAACTGTACCACAGCAAAACAGCAGAAGAGCTGTACCACAGGAAGACAGAAAAACCTACCACAGGAAGACAGCAGAAGATCCATACCACAAGAAGACAGAAGAACCATACCACAGGAAGACAGCAGAAGAACCATACCCCAGGAAAACAGCAGAAGAACCATACCACAGGAAGACAGAACAACCGTACCACAGGAAGACAGCAGAAGAACCGTACCCCAGGAAAAACAGCAGATGAACCGTACCACAGGAAGACATAAGAACCATACCACAGGAAGACAGCAGAAGGTCTATACCCCAGGAAGACAGCAGAGGAATTGTACCACAGGAAGACAGCAGAAGAACTGTAAAACAGGAAAACAGCAGAAGAACCATACCACAGGAAGACAGCAGAAGAACCATACCTCAGGAAAAACAGCAGAAGATCCGTACCACAGGTAAACAGAAGAACCATACCACAGGAAGACAGCAGAAGGTCCATACCCCAGGAAAACAGCAGAAGAACTGTACCACAGGAAGACAGAAGAACTGTTCCACAGGAAAACAGCAGAAGAACCATACCACAGGAAGACAGAAGAACTGTACCACAGGAAGACAGCAGAAGATCCATACTCCAGGAAAACAGCAGAAGAATCATACCACAGGAAGACAGAAGAACCATACCACAAGGAGACAGCAGAAGATTCATACCCCAGAAAAACAGCAGAAGAAATGTTCCACAGGAAAACAGCAGAAGATCCATACCACAAGACGACAGAAGAACTATACCACAGGAAGAAAAAAGAATAACCATACCCCAGGAAAACAGCAGAAGAACCATACCACAGGAAGATAGCAGAAGAACCATACCACAGGAAAACAGCAGAATAAGCATACCACAGGAAAAACAGCAGAAGAACCATACCACAGGAAGAACCATACCACAGGAAGAACCATACCACAGGAAAACAGCAGAAGAACCATACCCCAGGAAAACAGCAGAAGAACTGTACCACAGGAAGACAGCAGAAAAACCATACCACAGGAAAACAGCAGAAGAACCATACCACAGGAAGACAGAAGAACTGTAACACAGGAAGACAGCAGAAGAACCATACCCCAGGAAAAACAGCAGAAAACCGTACAACAGGAAGACAGAAGAACCATACCACAGGAAGACATCAGAACAGCTATACCACAGGAAGACAAAAGAACCATACCATGGGAAGACAGCAAAAGAACCATGCCCCAAAAAGACAGTAGAAGAACTTCACCACAGAAAGACAGACAAACTGTACCACAGGAAGACAGCAGAAGAACCATACCCCAGGAAAACAGCAGAAGAACCGTACCACAGGAAGACAAAAGAACCATAGCTCAGGAAGACAGCAGAAGACCCATACCCTAGGAAAACAGCAGAAGAACCATACTACAGGAAGACAGAAGAACTGTACCACAGCAAAACAGCAGAAGAGCTGTACCACAGGAAGACAGAAAAACCTACCACAGGAAGACAGCAGAAGATCCATACCACAGGAAGACAGAAGAACCATACCACAGGAAGACAGCAGAAGAACCATACCCCAGGAAAACAGCAGAAGAACCATAACACAGGAAGACAGAACAACCGTACCACAGGAAGACAGCAGAAGAACCGTACCCCAGGAAAAACAGCAGACGAACCATACCACAGGAAGACAGAAGAACCATACCACAGGAAGACAGCAGAAGGTCCATACCCCAGGAAGACAGCAGAAGAATTGTACCACAGGAAGACAGCAGAAGAACCATACCACTGGAAGACAGAAGAACCATACCACAGGAAAACAGCAGAAGAACCATACCCCAGGAAAAAGAGCAGAAAAACCGTACCACAGAAAAACAGAAGAACCATACCAAAGGAAGGCAGCAGAATGTCCATATCCCAGGAAAACAGCAGAAGAACTGTACCACAGGAAGACAGAAGAACCATACCACAGGAAAACAGCAGAAGAACCATACCAGAGGAAGACAGAAGAACTGTACCACAGGAAGACAGCAGAAGATCCATACTCCAGGAAAACAGCAGAAGAACCGTACCACAGGAAGACAGAAGAACCATACCACAGGGAGACAGCAGAAGATTCATACCCCAGAAAAACAGCCGAAGAACTGTTCCGCAGGAAAACAGCAGAAGATGCATACCACAGGAAGACAGAAGAACTATACCACAGGAAGACAACAGAAGAACCAAACTCCAGAAAGACAGTAGAAGAACTTCACCATAGAAATACAGACAAACCATACCACACGAAGACAGCAGAAGAACCATACCCCAGGAAAGCAGCAGAAGAACTATACCACAGGAGACAGCAGAAGATCCATACTCCAGAAAACAGTAGAAGAACTTCACCAGAGAAAGACAGACAAACCATACCACAGGAAGACAGCAGAAAAACCATAACCCAGGAAAACAGCAGAAGAACTGTACCACAGAAAGACAGCAGAAGAACCGTACCACAGGAAAACAGCAGAAGAGCTGCACTACAGGAAGACAGAAAAACATACCACAGGAAGACAGCAGAAGATCCATACCACAGGAAGACAGAAGAACCATACCACAGGAAGACAGCAGAAGAACCATACCCAAGGAAAACAGCAGAAGAACTGTACCACAGGAAGACAGCAGAAGAACCGTACCACAGGAAAACGGCAGATGAACCATACCACAGGAAGACAGAAGAACCGTACCAGAGGAAGACAGCAGAAGAACCATACCCCAGGAAAAACAGCAGATGAACCGTACCACAGGAAGACAGCAGAAGGTCCATACCCCAGGAAGACAGCAGAGGAATTGTACCACAGGAAGACAGCAGAAAAACTGTACCACAGGAAAACAGCAGAAGAACCATACCATAGGAAGACAGCAGAAGAACCATACCTCAGGAAAAACAGCAGAAGAACCGTACCACAGGAAAACAGAAGAACCATACCACAGGAAGACAGCAGAAGGTCCATACCCCAGGAAACAGCAGAAGAACTGTACCACAGGAAGACAGAAGAACTGTACCACAGCAAAACAGCAGAAGAACCATACCACAGGAAGACAGAAGAACTGTACCACAGGAAGACAGCAGAAGATCCATACTCCAGGAAAACAGCAGAAGAACAATGCCACAGGAAGACAGAAGAACCATACCACAAGGAGAGAGCAGAAGATTCATACCCCAGAAAAACAGCAGAAGAATTGTTCCACAGGAAAACAGCAGAAGATCCATACCACAAGAAGACAGAAGAACTATACCACAGGAAGACAAAAGAATAGCCATACCCCAGGAAAACAGCAGAAGAACCATACCACAGGAAGACAGCAGAAGAACCATACCACAGGAAAACAGCAGAAGAAGCATACCACAGGAAAAACAGCAGAAGAACCATACCACAGGAAGAACCATACCACAGGAAAACAGCAGAAGAACCATACCCCAGGAAAACAGCAGAATAACTGTACCACAGGAAGACAGCAGAAGAACCGTACCACAGGAAAACAGCAGAAGAACCATACCACAGGAAGACAGAAGAACTGTACCACAGGAAGACAGCAGAAGAACCATACCCCAGGAAAAACAGCAGAAAACCGTACAACAGGAAGACAGAAGAACCATACCACAGGAAGACAGCAGAACAGCCATACCACAGGAAGACAAAAGAACCATACCATGGGAAGACAGCAAAAGAACCATGCCTCAGAAAGACAGTAGAAGAACTTCACCACAGAAAGACAGACAAACCGTACCACAGGAAGACAGCAGAAGAACCATACCCCAGGAAAACAACAGAAGAACCGTACCACAGGAAGACAAAAGAACCATAGCACAGGAAGACAGCAAAAGAACCATGCCCCAGAAAAACAGTAGAAGAACTTCACCACAGAAAGACAGGCAAACCGTACCACCGGAAGACAGCAGAAGAACCATACCCCAGGAAAACAGCAGAAGAGCTGTACTACAGGAAGACAGATGAACCATGCCACAGGAAGACAGCAGAAGATCCATACCCTAGGAAAACAGCAGAAGAACCATACCACAGGAAGACAGCAGAAGAACCATACCACAGGAAGACAGAAGAACCATACCAAAGGAAGACAGCAGAAGAACTGTACCACAGAAAGACAGCGGAAGAACTGTACCACAGCAAAACAGCAGAAGAGCTGTACCACAGGAAGACAGAAAAACCTACCACAGGAAGACAGCAGAAGATCCATACCACAGGAAGACAGAAGAACCATACCACAGGAAGACAGCAGAAGAACCATACCCCAGGAAGACAGAAGAACCCTACCACAGGAAGACAGCAGAAGAACCGTACCCCAGGAAAAACAGCAGACGAACCATACCACAGGAAGACAGAAGAACCATACCACAGGAAGACAGCAGAAGGTCCATACCCCAGGAAGACAGCAGAAGAATTGTACCACAGGAAGACAGCAGAAGAACCATACCACAGGAAGACAGAAGAACCATACCACAGGAAAACAGCAGAAGAACCATACCCCAGGAAAAACTGCAGAAGAACCGTACCACAGACAAACAGAGGACCCATACCACAGGAAGACAGCAAAAGGTCCATATCCCAGGAAAACAGCAGAAGAACTGTACCACAGGAAGACAGAAGAACCATACCACAGGAAAACAGCTGAAGAACTGTTCCACAGGAAAACAGCAGAAGATGCATACCACAGGAAGATAGAAGAACTATACCACAGGAAGACAACAGAAGAACCATACCCCAGGAAAACAGCAGAAGAACCATACCACAGGAAGGCAGCAGAAGAACCGTACCACAGGAAAACAGCAGAAGAAGCATACCACAGGAAACACAGCAGAAGAACCATACCACAGGAAAAACCATACCACAGGAAGGCAGCAGAAGAACCATACCCCAGAAGAACTATACCATAGGAAGACAGCAGAAGAACCATACTGCAGGAAAACAGCAGAAGAACTGTACCACAGGAAGACAGCAGAAGAACCATACCCCAGGAAAAACAGCAGAAAACCGTACAACAGGAAGACAGAAGAACCATACCATAGGAAGACAGCAGAAGGTCCATACCCAGGAAAACAGCAGAAGAACTGTATCACAGGAAGACAGAAGAACCGTACCACAGAAAGACAGCAGAAGATCCATACTCCAGGAAAACAGCAGAAGAACCGTACCACAGGAAGATAGAAGAACCATAC
Organism: Protopterus annectens; assembly: GCF_019279795.1. NCBI lineage: Eukaryota > Metazoa > Chordata > Ceratodontiformes > Protopteridae > Protopterus > Protopterus annectens. Next base: position 272,702,502 of record NC_056733.1, read on the forward strand.
CACAGAGAGATAACAGAAGATTAATACCCCAGGAAAACAGCAGAATAACTTTATCACAGGAAAACAGCAGAAAAATTGGACCACAGGAAGACAGCAGAAGAATCATACCACAGGAAAACAGCAGAAGAACCATACCACATGAAGACAGAAGAACCGTACCACAGGAAGACAGCAGAAGAACCATGCCCCAGGAAAAACAGCAGAAGAACCGTTCCCAGGAAGACAGAAGATCCACACCATAGGAAGACAGCAGAAGGTCCATACCCCAGGAAAACAGCAGAAGAACTGTACCACAGGAAGACAGAAGAACTGTACCATAGGAAGACAGCAGAAGAACTGCACCACAGGAAGACAGAAGAAGAACCATACCACAGGAAGACAGCAGAAGATCCATACCCCCAAGAAAACAGCAGAATAACTGTACCACAGGAAGATAGCAGAAGAACTGTACAACAGGAAAACAGCAGAAGAGCTGCACTACAGGAAGACAGAAAAACATACCACAGGAAGACAGCAGAAGATCCATACCACAGGAAGACAGAAGAACCATACCACAGGAAGACAGCAGAAGAACCATACCCTAGGAAAACAGCAGAAGAACTGTATCACAGGAAGACAGCAGAAGAACCGTACCACAGGAAAACGGCAGAAGAACCATACCACAGGAAGATAGAAGATCCGTACCACAGGAAGACAGCAGAAGAACCATACCCCAGGAAAAACAGCAGATGAACCGTACCACAGGAAGACATAAGAACCATACCACAGGAAGACAGCAGAAGGTCCATACCCCAGGAAGACAGCAGAGGAATTGTACCACAGGAAGACAGCAGAAGAACTGTACCACAGGAAAACAGCAGAAGAACCATACCACAGGAAGACAGCAGAAGAACCATACCTCAGGAAAAACAGCAGAAGAACCGTACCACAGGAAAACAGAAGAACCATACCACAGGAAGACAGCAGAAGGTCCATACCCCAGGAAACAGCAGAAGAACTGTACCACAGGAAGACAGAAGAACTGTACCACAGCAAAACAGCAGAAGAACCATACCACAGGAAGACAGAAAAACTGTACCACAGGAAGACAGCAGAAGATCCATACTCCAGGAAAACAGCAGAAGAACCATACCACAGGAAGACAGAAGAACCATACCACAAGGAGACAGCAGAAGATTCATACCCCAGAAAAACAGCAGAAGAACTGTTCCACAGGAAAACAGCAGAAGATCCATACCACAAGAAGACAGAAGAACTATACCACAGGAAGACAAAAGAATAACCATACCCCAGGAAAACAGCAGAAGAACCATACCACAGGAAGACAGCAGAAGAACCATACCACAGGAAAACAGCAGAAGAAGCATACCACAGGAAAAACAGTAGAAGAACCATACCACAGGAAGAACCATACCACAGGAAAACAGCAGAAGAACCATACCCCAGGAAAACAGCAGAATAACTGTACCACAGGAAGACAGCAGAAGAACCGTACCACAGGAAAACAGCAGAAGAACCATACCACAGTAAGACAGAAGAACTGTACCACAGGAAGACAGCAGAAGAACCATACCCCAGGAAAAACAGCAGAAAACCGTACAACAGGAAGACAGAAGAACCATACCACAGGAAGACAGCAGAACAGCCATACCACAGGAAGACAAAAGAACCATACCATGGGAAGACAGCAAAAGAACCATGCCCCAGACAGTAGAAGAACTTCTCCACAGAAAGACAGACAAACCGTACCACAGGAAGACAGCAGAAGAACCATACCCCAGGAAAACAACAGAAGAACCGTACCACAGGAAGACAAAAGAACCATAGCACAGGAAGACAGCAAAAGAACCATGCCCCAGAAAAACAGTAGAAGAACTTCACCACAGAAAGACAGGCAAACCGTACCACCGGAAGACAGCAGAAGAACCATACCCCAGGAAAACAGCAGAAGAGCTGTACCACAGGAAGACAGATGAACCATGCCACAGGAAGACAGCAGAAGATCCATACCCTAGGAAAACAGCAGAAGAACCATACCACAGGAAGACAGAAGAACCATACCACAGGAAGACAGCAGAAGAACCATACCACAGGAAGACAGAAGAACCATACCAAAGGAAGACAGCAGAAGAGCTGTACCACAGAAAGACAGCGGAAGAACTGTACCACAGCAAAACAGCAGAAGAGCTGTACCACAGGAAGACAGAAAAACCTACCACAGGAAGACAGCAGAAGATCCATACCACAGGAAGACAGAAGAACCATACCACAGGAAGACAGCAGAAGAACCATACCCCAGGAAGACAGAAGAACCCTACCACAGGAAGACAGCAGAAGAACCATACCCCAGGAGAAACAGCAGACGAACCATACCACAGGAAGACAGAAGAACCATACCACAGGAAGACAGCAGAAGGTCCATACCCCAGGAAGACAGCAGAAGAATTGTACCACAGGAAGACAGCAGAAGAACCATACCACAAGAAGACAGGAGAACCATACCACAGGAAAACAGCAGAAGAACCATACCCCAGGAAAAACTGCAGAAGAACCGTACCACAGACAAACAGAAGAACCATACCACAGGAAGACAGCAGAAGGTCCATATCCCAGAAAAACAGCAGAAGAACTGTACCACAGGAAGACAGAAGAACCATACCACAGGAAGACAGCCGAAGAACTGTTCCACAGGAAAACAGCAGAAGATGCATACCACAGGAAGATAGAAGAACTATACCACAGGAAGACAACAGAAGAACCATACCCCAGGAAAACAGCAGAAGAACCATACCACAGGAAGGCAGCAGAAGAACCGTACCACAGGAAAACAGCAGAAGAAGCATACCACAGGAAACACAGCAGAAGAACCATACCACAGGAAAAACCATACCACAGGAAGGCAGCAGAAGAGCCATACCCCAGAACTGTACCATAGGAAGACAGCAGAAGAGACATACCACAGGAAAACAGCAGAAGAACCGTACCACAGGAAGACAGAAGAACTGTACCACAGGAAGACAGCAGAAGAACCATACCCCAGGAAAAACAGCAGAAAACCGTACAACAGGAAGACAGAAGAACCATACCATAGGAAGACAGCAGAAGGTCCATACCCCAGGAAAACAGCAGAAGAACTGTATCACAGGAAGACAGAAGAACCGTACCACAGAAAGACAGCAGAAGATCCATACTCCAGGAAAACAGCAGAAGAACCGTACCACGGGAAGATAGAAGAACCATACCACAGAGAGATAACAGAAGATTAATACCCCAGGAAAACAGCAGAATAACTTTATCACAGGAAAACAGCAGAAGAACTGGACCACAGGAAGACAGCAGAAGAATCATACCACAGGAAAACAGCAGAAGAACCATACCACAGGAAGACAGAAGAACCATACCACAGGAAGACAGCAGAAGAACCATGCCCCAGGAAAAACAGCAGAAGAACCGTTCCCAGGAAGACAGAAGATCCACACCATAGGAAGACAGCAGAAGTTCCATACCCCAGGAAAACAGCAGAAGAACTGTACCACAGGAAGACAGAAGAACTGTACCATAGGAAGACAGCAGAAGAACTGCACCACAGGAAGACAGAAGAAGAACCATACCACAGGAAGACAGCAGAAGATCCATACCCCAAGAAAACAGCAGAAGAACTGTACCACAGGAAGATAGCAGAAGAACTGTACAACAGGAAAACAGCAGAAGAACTGGACCTCGGGAAGACAGAAGAACCATACCACAGAAAGACAGCAGAAGATCCATCCCCCAGGAAAACAGCAGAAGAACCGTACCACAGGAAGACAGAAGCACCATACCACAGGGAGACAGCAGAAGATTCATACCCCAGAAAAACAGCAGAAGAACTGTACCACAGGAAGACAGAAAAACCATACCACAGGAAGACAGCAGAAGATCCATACCCCAGGAAAACAGCAGAAGAACTGTGCCACAGGAAGACAGAAGAAGAACCGTACCACAGAAAGACAGCAGAATATCCATACCCCAGGAAAACAGCAGAAGACCTGTACCACAGGAAAACAGCAAAAGAACTGGACCACAGGAAGACAGAAGGACCGTACCACAGGAAGACAGCAGAAGATCCATACCCCAGGAAAACAGCAGAAGAACTGTACCACAGGAAGACAGAAGAACCGTTTCACAGGAAGACAGCAGAAGATCCATACCTCAGGAAAACAGCAGAAGAACCATACCACAGGAAGAGAGCAAAGCCATACATCCCATAGTTAACAAGAAAAATGACCAAATAACATATCAGCTAGTATTGCAGCTTAACCAGAAAATAACACATTTTAACACATGACCTGTTGGCAAATTCTGTAATGCAGACAGAGGAAATGTGCAGAAAAACTAAAGTATCATTTACCAGAAAAATGGGTCTGCTCCAAAAATGCGATATAACTTACTATCAGGGTGCAGACAAAAAGAACAGATAGACAATACTGAAAACACTGATCTGTAGTACAAGCACAACTAAAGAGTACAAAAAGTTTCACCCCCTCACATATTTAACTGCAAGCACAAAACTGAAGATCAATGCATGTTAACATCTTTAAATGTTGCACATTTTAGTGTAAAATAGTAACACAATAAATATTTTAAATAATTTCAATTAAACAAAAACAAGTATTATTGTGCCTTTTAATGACATTTCTGAGTAGTGAAATTAAGTTTGCCTCTCTAAGCAGAGCTTTGGAACTAAATCCAGACTGTCACCATAGCAGCCATTTATAGCCATATTGACTATGTACATCTCAAGATACAAGCTGTCCAATACACTGAAAGATTTGTCACATACACAGCAGCCCTACAAACTTAGCTCTGTAACAAGTCATTCACACACCAGAGAAGTATGCATTCTCACCTCCCACTCACATACACACAGAAGAGAGGTCATTGTTACCCCCAAAATTCACCATAACCAGTTATAAGTCAATAACTGTAACATACAGATCAATCAGGCCTACAGAAACACTAAACAGAGCAGCCACAAACAAAACAGTGGCACATAGTAGCTAAAATTAAGCAAACAAACAGTGGCATGTAATAATAAAAAAGAAAATGAACAGTAAAATGTTACAAACAAGAAAAAAAACATAATGTCTAGTAGCCAAAATTAAATGAACAGTAATAAGTAGTAGTACAAAAATACATATATAGCAGGAATACTTAAAACTTTACACAGTTTTGTGTATACAATCAAATGCATATTCCCACTTTTAAAGTACAAAGTTCAAACAACTCCTCCAAGTTCATCCCTTCCACTCTGAAAACAAAAAATTCATACAATGTTTAAACTGTCCCGTCCCGCACTCATAACCTCTTGGTAAAAAAAAAAAAAAAAAAAAATGACAAAACTAATAATAGTGGAATAGTGGCAGGGACAGCCTGCAAGTTAATGCAAAGGACTAAAACTGAGCAGGTAATGAACTGCTTCCTGTACCTGGGGTACAACATTTGATTCCTTTCATATATATTGGCCTACTGTGTGACTTTGAGGAAGTCACTTAAATAGACAGTGTTCCTGGCATACATTAGCCTCTTGGTGCAAATAGTTCTGGATAAAGCAAAACAATAATGGGAACAAAGGTGGAGATCAGAGACAACTTTGAAACATTGGTCTTATAAACTTAGAAAGCTGCTAGATTAACAGTTTTGCATTATCATGCATTTTTCTGAAGGATATGAAGTCTGAAACTAAAATCTTCTACATTATTTAATGACTTCACTATTCAATGGTTTACCACAAAACCACATTTTTAGAGGGATAAAAGCAAAAGAGGCAAGCATCTGGACATTCTGCAACACTCTGAAACTTCGTAAGTCTGTCTCCCAGGCTGCACCAGAAAAAAGGGACACATTTCATGGTGAACAGATCCAAAATATAAAGCAAAAGACCAAAGACATGTGGCAAGACTCTGGAATTTGGCAGGTTTCTCCCTCTTTAAACACACACACACACACACACACACACACACACACACACACACACACACACACACACACACACAAAACAAAAGACCAAATTCAGGGACAGACAGTATATATTGATTTTACAGACTAAAAGTTGCTAGAATAGGTACATAATTAGTGTACATTTTTTGAAGGATATGAAGTTTGAAAATGACTCCACTTTTATTTGCTGGAAACCCACACATTTTATTGGGATTAGGCAATCATCAGGACATAGGTTCATATGTAAGTACTAGTATAACTGCCCTTGAGGGCCATTTTAAGCCTAGCCAGTTTCCCTTTTTGTGCTTCAATTAACCTCTCCTGTACGGTTAGAGATTTTGGTCTTAACCATTCAATGATCAATAATTATATATTAGCCCATAATGAGAAGAATTGGGATCACACCACATATAACTTCAGGGGACCCATTCATGGAATAAAGCATTTGGGAGCTGTCTCTATTAGCAGTACAGGGGGCTGTTCTGGTGTAAATATTCCCATTCATAGATCCAAATTGTTTGTTTATGTGGATGTGAAGTTTGTTCCAGAGCAGTGATATACTCTACGGGTTATGCCTGACCCTCCAAACGGTTCTGCTGATGCTGCAGAAGTAGTTTAGAACCCTAGACTGAGTATTTCTGATGCTGTTTGACTTGCTGATGTGTAATAAATTCTTCAGTACTGGATCAGAGGATGCCTTGCATGCCAGGCATAGGTAATCGTTTAGCAGTCTGTAGAATACCGAGTATAGTGACATTTTTTTAGGCCTTGTATCCTTTAGTATGTATCTCTGTAGGCTTTCTAGTTGTTGCATGAATCTGGACAATGCCAAAGAGGGCATTATATTCAATGACTGGCATAATGAGGGCTGAATAAAAGGGGCCAATGGCATCCCTAGATCTAGACACAAACCTTTTGTTTATAAACTGCACAATATAGAAGGACTTGCTTACAATAATGGACACGTTTAAAAGTTATATTGCTGTCCACATAAGTTTCCGAATCATGAATAATTGGGTCAGCTCATGGGTGTGTATTTTCATTGTGGTAGTTCCCTGGGTTAGATGACTTCCCAAAGGATACAATACTGCATTTTTTGGCATTTAGCTTCAGCCCATGATTTTGACACCAGTTATTTATTTGTGACAAACCTTCCTGCAGGATGGCTAGGTCATTTGGGGTTTCAATGACTGCTTCTAGCTTACAGTAATTTGTAAACTTAGTCAACCAGAGCCTGTTATTACTGGCTTTTACTTCAGAAAAATAGATGACAAACAGGAGAGGTCCTACCACAGAACCCTGAGGGACTCCACTGGTGATTGGTATCTTTGTAGAAGTAAATTCCTTTATTCTGATTTCCTGTGACCTATCTGTGACATTTAGCAGGATTCTTCCCTTTATTCACACATACACACACACACACACACATACACACACACACACACACACACACACACACACACACACACACACACACACACACACACACACACACACACACACACACTTTGTTTCTATAAAAGGCCCAAAATTCAGACAGATTTTAAATATTGCTTTAACAAACTTAAACATGCTATAATTAATGATTCGAAGTCTAAAACTCACTCCTCTACAGTTTATTGGAAAAACCACAATTTTTGTGGTAATCAGACCAAAAATATGACATATGAGGTAAAAATATGAATATTGTCCATGTTTCCCCCTTTCCTGTTTTACACACACATATACACACAAGACTAGAAGAGGCCCAGATTCAGGAACAGACATTCTTATAAACTCTAAAAGTTGCTAGATCACCGAGTGTTGCACTGTTTACCCTACATTCTCTGAAAGATATGAAATCTGAAAGGTAATTATTTGGGATTGTATGCATACCTTCCAACCTGTAAGAATAAGAGTCCTGGAGAAAGCCAAAAATAATGGGGGGGGGGGGGGGGCAGCCTAAAATCATAGACAGATTTTTGCTGCTCTAACTTAAAAAAATTAGAAACTTGTTTGCATTAGCATGCATTTTCTGCAAGATATAAAATCTAAGCTTTTTGGTCTGGCAGTTGGTGTAGAGGATTAAGAAGCTGCTAACAAGCTATTTCCTGTGGTTCACTTGTCTAGTGTTCGATTTTCCCAGTCTCCACTCCCCAGGTGTGTGACTCTGAGCAAGTCACTTCACCAGGCTGAGACTAAAAAAGGTTGATAGAGATCAGTGCTCTACCATGCTAAGCAAATAAATGTCATTATTTACTTTCTTTAATCCCCAGGGATTTTACTATAGAGTACAAATTTTAATGAGGAACTAATCAATGATATGAGGGAAAAATATTTAGATATCCTGCCAAATTCTGGACAGTTGAGAGATACAATTTTATAGCTGCAATCTCATTTATGAGGTAGAATACCCAATTATAAGCTCTTCCCATAAAAAAAATATATTTATTTATTTATGATTTATTTTACATTTGTTTACCGGGAAGGTCTGACTGGACACAGACCCTTTTTAGCGTAGACCCGGGAAGAAAAGCCCCATCAATAAGAACTGCAAACAATGTAAAAGTTATAGTAATAGAAGGAGAATACAGTAGCATTACCAATCAGCAATAGAATGTTGAGCAATACAGTTCTTTAGAGGTTACATTAAAAATAAAAATAATTCTCACAGAAATAACTTTTCTTTTGCAGTGGAACACTTGAAAGCTGCTAATCCTCCTCTCTAGATGACCTGTTCTTGCTTGACATCCGTAACAACTATCACACCTTTTAAATTGCCATGAAAATGAGATTTGTTTACTTCACAACTGCCCTCAGAAGGGCAGCTAAAAAAGAAAGAAGCTCCTATCCTGTCCCAAACGATAATCAATCCTGTAAACTTTCCCTCCTCATTGTTGCAAAAAAATTATGTCCTGATTCCTACTATAAAAGAAATCTAAAAACAAAGCTTAGAAAATGTGCCTTCTTAAAGGCATTGCTGCATATGTGGAAGTTCTGTTAGCTTCCAATACTAATCAGGTCCTTCCTTCACTGAAGTGGACCAGACAGACTGAAGTTTTTCACTGATGTAACCTTCTCACTGGAGGAAATATTAACAAAAAAAATGCAAGACAATGACCTCAGCACAAAGCAATACCAGGTGTGACTGCTGGAACTGAGCACAGGAGAGACATAACTACAGCATGGCTGTATAGTACTGGGGTCTTCTCCAGTAGCAACACATTAGGGGGCTCCCCATGGCCTAATGTAGGCTGTTGTAATCAGGTTTGTTCACAGTTTGTGCCCAGTACTGATACTTTTTACATTATTTACAACAGTATTCTATTTACTACACTATTATAGATTAGCTTCACTTTTATTACATTTTTATACATCATATGATGAGACCACCACACTATGTTACTCTGACGTCCTCCCCCATTTGAAACCCTCTGTTTTGATACACTAGCTAGATAAGTCCATCTGCATGGTGGTGGGTTGAGCCTGACCATTTCTTGTTTTTTTAAAGCGAACACAAATGGTTGTAAGGAGAGCACCCACCAATAAATATTAGTAGTTCCATTTTGTTGCTTATGTAGCAACATTAGGGAGGCAAGGTCTGTGACCACTATTCACATTTCTTGCCCAAATGCCTAAAGACTTATCAAAAATTTTTGTAATAGTATGCATTCAAACAGTATATGATTCCAATTTACTTTAATGACTGTGCTACAATGCTAAGAAAGCAATAATGCCCAACAGGGTGTGTGTTACTGTGCAAATAACACCCACCCAGGGGTGTTCTGAAGCCCAACACAGTCAAATGTACCTAGATGAGCAAAATGGTGTCTACTAAACATTTTTTATAACTTATTCCAATATTCTGTGTCCTTTTAACTATTTATTTCCATCACTGGTGTTTTGAAGATGAAACCTTCTGTATGAATGTATAAGTGATATTGTTTCCATGTTAACAAATCTTCACAGTTTCACTGTACTGGATTTGACTATCTATGTTTTTCTAATTTATTCTCTAATTTATTTTTTGGTCCCTTACTCCTAAAATGTGTAGTTTGTTGCCAGTCACTGGAGATCGAAGTCACTAAATGACAGTCACCAAAGCCATGGAAGAGGGGAAGATGGTGCACACCGCCTACCTTGACCTGGCCAAAGCCTTTGGCACTATTCTCCACTCAGGCATAATAGATAAACTCTCTCAACTAGGCATCAATCTGTATGTTACAAGATGGGTAGCAAAGCGGCTCACTGATAGAACCCACCTAGTCAAAATAGGGGAAGTCACCTCAACCAGTAGACCCGTAACAACTGGTGTACCCCAGGGATCAGTCTTGGGGCCTCTGTTATTTGGGATATACTTTTCTGAGGTGCAGGCCAAAACCAGTAGGCTATGGATGACCAAGTTTGCAGATGACTGCAAGCTGGGTGCTGTCATGAATTCCCCTAGTGATGTGGACATTCTCCAAGAGGGTCTCACCCAAACAAATGACTGGCGCCAGAAACATGGCCTCAAGCTGAATACCAAAAAATGCATTATCATCCCCTTTGGGGAGAGTGATTTCCCCAAAAATTATCACATTAATAACAATGGGATTTGGGCATCCAGTTGATAGCAACCTGACTTTTGACCAACACATTGCTTCCATTGTACGAAAAGCTTTCTACATGACCCACCTCATAAATAAGGGTATCTCATCCAGGGACAAAGAGGTCATAACATCCCTGTATTCTTCCCTTATAAGATCCATTATTGAGTACAATGCCCCTTTTGCCATGTACCTCATAAAGCACAAGCAGCAGCTGGAGAGACCACAGAGGGTCCTGATCAGAAGAATCCAGAGCCTCAAAAGTCTATTATACACAGATAGGTTAAAGGTCCTGTCCCTCTACTCAGTTTCAGACTGACTCCTCAGAGGTGACCTCTGTCTGGCATATAAGGCGATCACGGACCCCATCTTGATGGGACTGCTGCATATCCACAAGTCAAGCTCCACTCAAGTAACCCGCATGCATAACCTCAACCTGGTCTGTGACATCAATAAGACTTGTTGCCAGGACAGATTTCTGTCCCTGAGACTTCCCCATCTGTGGAATAGACTATCTCTCCATGTCAGGCCGAATATCTTATTATCCCTTTTTAAGTGCAGCCTGGATAACTGGATGGGAAACAGAAAATACACCCCTGGGATTCAAACTGTGTCCCTGCTGGATAGGGGCATTTGGTGCTGACTTGTCTAAACATGGGCTAAACTCTTGGCTAGGCTTATAAGGGCCTCAGGGCCAATAGCCTAGTAACTTCCTATGATCCTATGACCCTATAAATAATGGGCTATATCACGGAACTTCCATATGCTGTTGTTTCTGTCCTTTTGGGTACATGGGAACCATATATGCTTCCCGACATGCTGAAACAAAATCCAAAAATGTATGTAGTACTCAAAGTAGATGCCTAATATACTCACACTATGCACCCAGTAAGTCACTGAAAGATCCCTGTAACTAATATATGTAAAGTCCCACATACCTTTGCATTCACTGGAACAGGTACTCCATGACTTCTGTGGGGCTACAAATGAGACCAACACATGTCCAGAATTTGTTTCATGCTATCTCTGTCCACAAGGTATTGGTCCACTATGTCAGTGTTGTGAAAGGCATGAAATTCTAAGTGCAGTGGGATGAGCCTGCAGTTCCAGGGAGAACATCATACACAGTCAGGATTAGCAGCTGCAATATGAGCTTCTTACAGATACAGATTTACAATAGCTGAAGCAACCCCTAATATAGTGGCATAGTTTACTCTATGTGAATATGAACATATAGCCAGGTTCAAATATAAAGTAGGTGCAGCTCCACTGTGCAGCATTTAAACATCTCTGAATCACTTCACCATCTTGTTTCATCTGTCAACATGCATAGCCTCTCATTATACAGCCATTTGTATATGGCACAGCTGGCCACATTATTTGGCCGAGCGACATTGTGTAGGTGGGATTTTGAATTGCACACTCCCTGTGCATCATCAATGATTGTGCAGAATTCACTTATTGTGATGTGGAAGTTTTCTGAATCCAGTACTGTGTATGTGAACCAAGAGCTCTATTAAAAAAAAATTCATGATGCTTCTGGTATCCACAAGAACCAATGTTACTTATGATCATATGGATTCAATCATCTTAGTACACAGCCATAGTAGGACATGGTGTTAAAAGTCTTGCATTGCACAAATAGTTAATTTCCTAGGCTACAAGAGTGAAGTCCAGTTTTCTTAGTCATGGCACTAAAACAGTTTGCTTTACCTTCCTTTGATGTAGAAAAAGATTTGTGTTAACATGGATTTTTATGGATAAAATAAGAAAGGTATGAAATTACACCACTGCAATAAGTATTCAGGGGATGCATACCCTTAAATACCTCAAGAAAATATTCATGATATATGACACTGTCTCCACTGATGGTGACCATGATTCCTAGTAAAAGCTCAGATGTGAACTATATGCTTTCAGAAGGAGATTTAGCTAATAGATTGAGTCACTTTTCAGTGAAACACAGTCAGATGTACCTAGATGAGCAAAATTGTGTTTGCCAAACATTTTCATAACTTATCTCAATATTCTGTGTCCTTTTCGATATTTATCAGACAGGAGTCCCCGTGGACTATGATGTTTGCAGAGGACATTGTGATCTGTAGTGAGAGTAAGGAACAGGTGGAGGAGACCCTGGAGAGGTGGAGATATGCTCTAGAGAGAAAAGGAATGAAGGACAGAAGGACTAAGACAGAAAATATGTATGTGAATGAAAGGGAGGATAGAGGAATGGTGAGGATGCAGGGAGTAGAGGTGGCAAAGGTGGATGAGTTTAAATACTTGGGATCAACAGTTCAGAGTAATGGTGAGTGTGTAAGAGAGGTAAAGAAGAGAGTACAGGCAGAATGGAGTGGGTGGAGAAGAGTGTCAGGAGTGATTTGAGAAAGATGGGTACCAGTAAGAGTGAAAGGGGAGGTCTTCAAGAGGGTAGTGAGACCAGCTATGTTATATGGGTTGGAGACAGTGGCATTGACAAAAAGGCAGGAGTCAGAGCTTGACGTGGCAGAATTGAAGATGTTAAGATTTGCACTGGGTGTGACGAGGGTGGACAGGATTAGGAATAAGTATATTAGACAGTCAGCCCAGGTTGGAAGGTTTGGAGACAAAGCCAGAGAGGCAAGATTACGTTGGTTTGGACATGTGCTGAGGAGGGATGCAGAGTATATTGGGAAAAAGATGCTAAGGATGAAGCTACCAGGTAACAGGAAAAGAGGAAGGCCTAAGATAAGGTTTATGGATGTGGTGAGAAAGGACATGCAGGTGGCTGGTGTGACAGAGCAAGATGCAGAGGACAGGAAGAAATGGAAACAGGTGATGCGCTGTGGTGACCCCTAACAGGAGCAGCCGAAAGAAGAAGATTTTAATCATTGGTGTATCGAGGATGAAGCCTTCTAACTGAATTTGTAAGTGATATTGTTTCCAGGTTAACATATCTTTTCAGATTCACCATAGTGGATTTGACTAACTAAGTTTCTCTAAAAAAGTAACATTAGCGATGAGTTCTATGCACTTGAATGAGCTACCCAAAATTTCAAAGCTGGAGATTTTTCATATCAGGTTGGGAATGTTGGCTAAAAACAGATTTTCTGTACAGATAAAAAAAAAAAAAGACAAAAGTATAGCCATTTCTAACTGTGCAGCAAAATTAAGATGAAAAGCAGAGGCAGCATGTGCTGAAATGTCACAATATAGTGGTCCATTGAACTGACAGAAACATAAACACATATACACTCACTTAGACTGTGGTGGTGGTGCTGCGGTAGCATTGTCGCCTCACAATAAGACGCTGTTCAGTTCGATTCTCAGCTAGAGCGTCTTTTGTGTGGACACATGCGTGAATGGGCATTCCTTCGTTGAAGGTTGTGCGTCAGAGCTGGCAACTCGGTACGTAAAAATCTTCTGCCAATCATTAGCAGACCGGAGTTCTGCTGTGGCAACCCCTAACCGGGAAAAAGCTGAAAGAAAGAGACTAGCTAAGCTGCAAAAGTGCTGTGTAACGAGTGTAAAATAACTGCTAGATAACTCTTGCTCTCACATGCACACATACACTCACACACCGACATAAACACCCACTTTTTTTTTTTTAATTTTCTTTTTTTTTTTTTTTTTTTTTTTTTATTATTTGCACTCACTAAATAGCAGAAGCACTGCTTAGTGAATGTAAAATAATAGCGGCTATTAGGTTATTTTCAGTCCGAGCTCCATGGCAGCTGTATATTTTATGGCAGTAGGATTATATTTATTATGTTGGATGTATTTACTTAACATCAACCCCAATTCTTTTTCTGAACTTAACATGTTATTAGCTTCATTATCTTTTCATTAATGAGTCTGAGTTGCAAATCTTTAAAATGAGTCTTATTAGAAATATCTAAAAATATCTAGCTACTTTATAGTTGATTTTAGAAAAATGCCTTTGAGTATATTTCAGTGTAAGGAAATTGTATTCTTCATTTTTTCTAGGACCTTATATAATGGATCTTACATTCTTATCCAACCACTTTGACTGTTGGGTTATCTGACCTCATGGCAGAGAAAAACCAGCAGCAATGTCTGATATCTTAAGACCTCAAGCTCTGGATCCCCTACCCACAATGCAGCTGGGCCTCCTTACAACTCCCAGATTTTATTTACTATCTTCCAGCTATGGATTTAATCTCCATAACTTTCCACTGAGCTTTAGATAAGTGTTTCACTTCAGTTTTCTGTTGACTTTAGTCAGCTTTCTTCATATTTTAGTCTATTTTCTACATTCTAATTGTTATTCTTGCTTATTATAAAAATCTTCCTGTCTCCATCTTCCTCCCACAGTTAGGCACAGACATAATCCTCCCTATTAGCTCTCTCTTTTGATATTGCTGTTTCTTTCTCAATGGAATACATCTCTCCCTATCTGTATATAGATAGAGAGAAATATGAATATATATATATATATATATATATATATATATGTATGCATGTATAGAGAGAGAGAGAGACTTAGCCATTGTTCTTTTGTGTTTCTATTGCTGATTTTTTTTAGTAGATAATAATGAGCAAGGTTTTAGGTTTTTAAAAAATGCACACAATGCACTCATAAGATTCCATCCTGGGCACTCATGATTTGCGGGTTGTTTGTTTGGTGTGAGAACATCTTCAGACCTCTTGTGCTCTTTGCAAGGTATTTGGGCCTTGTTCCCTATTAGAATGAGGAAACAAATTTATACTGAAAGGCCTTTTACTTTTAGAGTCTTCTGACAAGAAAGATGATAGGATGAATGAAAAGAAAAAATATAGAAAAGAAGGAAAGAATAATAGAAGGAGAAATGAAAATGAAAACCAGAAGAGCCCTCTTCAGCCCTTTCCCCAAAAGTTCAAAGAACTCCTTCTCACTAGATGCCTCTGCTTTGATTCCTTCATATCTGTCCTTGTCTCCATGCTCATCTCTGGTATACTCTCATGTTGAGCTCATCATCATTCCTGACAGGTGCCCTGAGAGGAAGCATACTAGTAGTTAATCCTTTGAGAGGAAGATCTCAACGTTTCTTGGTTCCCACTCTCCCTCCACTTCTTTTTAAAGGTGTACCATATCTATCAGGAGCACTTCTGATATAAATTGGGATCAAATGATTAGGGCCTTCATTAAGGCCTAACAAGACATAGATATCACCCTATCTTCCCCTGTTTCCATGATGGATTAGTTTGGCCCAAAGACTCTTGTTACTGATGCTCCTTCCATGATACATGTCTTGGTGCTGGTGACCTCAGAGCTGATGTCTACTCTTTCTTTGGTACTAACTGTACTCAGTCCATCAATCCTGATGTTACATCTGACATATTAGACACTGATCTCCTAGGTATTGGATGGGTCTCAGTGATGAACCTATGATGCTGAACCTCGGTCTCCATCCATGGTGCAAAATCATGTGGTGATGTTCTCAGTGTCAGGGGCATCATCGTTTGAGTTATTGGCTCTACTCTTGGTACCAGAGCTGATGGATCCCTAGGGATAGCAGGTTTTCCTGTGAGATCTATCTGCTTCCATGTCTTCTAAATTGGAATAGAAGCTGATAGGGGATTCCTCTGCACTATCAGGCTTGGCATTTGCCTTCAAGTTCTTCAAAAAGATAGTTAAAATCCTTTGACACATGTAGTGAATGGACCTTTAGTTTCATTTTTGACCCTCAATACCAGTCTTTCTGAGTCCTTGAGGACTTGGCTATAACCCAAAGGACAGAGTAGGACTGAATGCATCAAACCTCCCCTTCAGCAAGGAGTTTCAGACTGTCCATGAACTTCAGAAGACTTGCCCTTTAGGCTCCTAGAAAGAGGACATGCAAAATGAAGTACATTGACTTCCCTAAGAAATTTCTCACCCCTGACACTAATCTTAATGAACTGAAAGATTCTCCTCAGTCTCTTCCTGAAGATCTCAGGTATGGTGACATTTTGAAATTGATCAATTAGAAGGGCACTTGGTCCACTTATCCCCTTTTCCTGAATGAGAAAGTGTTATTTGAAAAATTCAGAACTTTCCTATTACTTCCTGGGTGATCTCCCCTACTGACTACATGATTAACCTGATTACATTGAGGGCAACATGGGAGTCCAGTGCTAGTGAGTGCATGCACCACAAACCAGACAAAATGTTATGACCACTCAAGGACAGATGTCATTGGAGTAAACACCCTGTTATGGACTGTATTATGGCAATGACTGCCACCAAGAGATAACTTTCTGAGGAAAGCTTTATGATACTTCCTCCCAAGAAGGAGTCCAGGAGGATGGGCCAATAGGGGAAGCAAGCTTACACCTTGGGAACCTTTTCTGTCTGGGAACTTAATTTTCTTTCCAAGATGAGTTTCAGAAAGACCTAGCTGACCAGATTCTGGATTCTTGCAAAGACCTCCCACCCCAGATGCACAAAGGCTTAGTCTCAGGTGGTCATCATGCTATCTCCAACCACTGTATGAGACTTCTACACAGTGCTGGAGTTGTAGTGGTCAGGGCAGTGGGCACATGTACTACTATGCATTCTAATGCCTGACTGCATTTGTTTGATTTTGCAAACAATTGTAAGGTATCTTTCCTTGCTGCTCTTTTATGATGGAACCTCCATTTTTGGACCAAAAGTTAAAGAAAAGCTCTTGAAAATGAGCAAGAAGGAAATACTGTGGAACTGGAGTGCACTTTGAAATCCTTCAGATGGTCTTCTGCAGAAACCAGAAGGGTGTAAAAACACTCTGGGTTAAAAAGCCCCAAAAGCTTTCCTTTGTTTTTTTTATTCAGAGAGGTGCAACCAAGGCAGAAGAGACCCGTTCAGTGGATGCCACCCTAGAGGCAGAGGGGGTCTATAGAATCATGGGTTTAAGGGTCCTTCTTCTGGAACCCCCAACCATTTCTGAGGGCTTACCTGACTTCTCCACTCTTGATGCAGTTGAGGTCAACTATCTTTTCCTTTAGAATCATAGTTGGCCATCACTCAAGACAACTTGGTGATGAGTACAATATCCAAAAACTACACAGTTCCTTGCAACTCCCATCCATCCCCAAATTTACCAGATGTACCACCCTGTCAAAAGAAAATAGCAGCACTGAAGATTTTCCAATTCCTTCATAAAAATGTCATCTAAGATGTGCCACCAAGCAGAGATGGTCCAATGTCTATTCCAAACACTTTTTCACTCCAAAGAAGTCAAAGTACCTCAGGTCCTTTTCAGACATAAGTTACATACACAATTACATGAAAAGAACAAAGTATCAGGTCTGTTTATTAGAATGAGATGGAGTGCACACTGTAGACCTCCAGGATGCCTATCTACATATTAAAATTGCAAAGTGATACAGACAGTATCTTTGCTCCTTGCCTACAGGCAATCATTACCAGTTCAGCCATTGCCATTCAGCTTACTACAGCCATCATGTGCATATTAGTATAACAGTCCATCTCAGGCTAAAAGGAATCTGCATTTTCCTAAACCTGGACAATTGTCTCATAATTGCCAGAAAAGACAATCACTTATTTCAGTAAGTGTTTATTTGCTTCATTTGTATCTCCCTTTGGTGTTTCCATAAATCTTGTAGAATTCCAGCTGGACCCTACTCAGACTATTAGATTTATAAGATGCCATCTGGACGTGAGATTACATTTTATAAAACATCAAGACAACAGTCTTCTCTCTCAGGTCTTTCATGTCAGAGTTCAAACAAATTACCACACATCTTAAATCATTGTTTTTTTTACCATTGTGTATGATGGCTGCAAAAATCTTTCTAGTCCCACATGCAAGATTTTCCATATAGGGGTTCAATGGACCTTGAGTGCACAATGTTCTTAATTTCTGCACCCAACTAACCAGCTTCTCCATTTTTTTATACAGATTAAGAGATACGGTTGTCCTCTGTGACAGTGGAAAGCCCATTCATTCTACTTTTTCCTTTGGCCACAGTGGCTACAAATGCCTATATGCTGGGTTGGGTTGGGAGGACATTGTTTTGGTAAAGAATGGTCCAAGGATTGTGGTCTCAACAAGAGAGCCACTTTCACACCAATGTATTGGAGATGAATGCAGTCCTTCTTGCATCAAAGGCTCTGGAGAGGGCAGTCCTCCTTGCATTGAAGGCTCAAGAGGACTTCCTTTCCCAGAATGTGAGTTCAAGCCTCATGGATAACACTTTAGGGGTGTGGTATGTCAACAAGCAAGGTTGAAGTTGATCGCACCCTCTTCTGCAAAGAATTCATGAGAGCAATAACATCACAGTGCAATCACAGTCACAGCAATGCATGTCTCAGGATATGTCAACCTTCTTGCAGACAGGCTTAGCCATTGCATCTTGATGTCATGAGTGGTCCCTCAACTCATCAGTGATGAAAAAGATTCTTATTTCTGTGGCCGGTCTTGTTACAACCTCTTGTGACTTCTTCAATCCTGCTTCTTCCTTTAGCAATGTGTTTTTTCTGGAAAATCTTATGTATGCTCACAGCCAGGAGAATCTCAGAATTGCACAGTCTCTCCTGTAAATCCCTTTATGTGGTTCTACATAAAGACAGAGTTTCCCACAGAAATAATCCTGCCTTTATGTCAACCTTAAATCAGAGCATTCCCCTTCCTGTAGTCTTCTCCAGCCAATAAACTGCGAGGAGTATTTGCTTCACACCTTAAATGCTCAACAATGACTACACGTTTACCTACATTGTAGTAAAGGTTTTAGGAATGACAACCAACTCTTTGTTTCCTACTCCTCTTTCAAGCTTGGTTTCAAAGTTTCAAACGTTACTCTGGATTGCATTATGCACATTTATTCCATCAACAACAAAACTTTACTATGAATGCCTAAGACACATTCTCCCAGGTCTATAGCTACTTCCATGGCCTATTTCAAGAACTTTTACTTTGATATATATTTGTTGCGGTTTACTATCATAAATTCGAAAGTAAAAATAAATAATGTCTTTATTTTCGAATTTATGAATCGAAAATGAACATTTTCGAATAATAGTAAACTCGAAAACAAGGGTGTATTGTCAAAAATGTCGCTTGCGACATTTACGGCGATACACAGCACGCCCACCCTTCCCATAATCACCTACCTACCTAACCGAACACACAGTTATGCAGGGGGGCTGCCTGCACCTGGGGCTGTGCCCCCCCCAACTTAATATTCCAACTCCAAGATCGCACTACAGTGAGGAAAGGGATGCATTTCCCTAACCGCACTGTACCGCGATCCCCTCCCATGACCAAAAGTTAGAATTGCGAATGCACAGTGCATTCGCAATGCAAACCTTCGCTCATGTCACCTGCCGTAATATGAAGTATTCGAACATCTGATGTTCGAATACTTCATAGCCGGGCAAATGCACGTCGACATAATGATAGCAAACCATTTGTTGCAGCAACATGGTCAGCCATGTATATCTTTGTCAAACATTTGGAAGTAGATATGATATGAAGGTTTAGAACATCCTTTGGATCGACCATGTTGAAGGATATCCTGTCATAATGACTTCCTGGAATATCTAGTAGCTAGAAATTCTGACCAGTCACTCAAAGTAGACAGAATAATGTAAAATACAAACATAATGCACTTAATAATTCTGGATCTTCATTATGCCTAGTCCCTCTGCTTTGACATCCTTCCCACTTTTCCTCTTCAAATTGACACTTTCTGGCTTCTAGCCAGACCTGATAAACCTAACCCGTTTTCCAGTACTTCTTACCATCACCAATATTTTTCAAATTAGGTGGAAAATGCAATCTAAAGGCTGTTTAGGGCCCAGCTGCATTCTGGGAAAGGAAAGGAGCTTGGATTCTAGATTGAGCAGAAGTTGCTTTTGGCTTGGAACCACCACAAGACTAGATAACCCAGCAGCCAAAGTGGACAAACTAGTGACAACAAAGATTTGGGATTATGGTAAGTTTAGATCTTCTATTTTATGCCAATTTAGGATTCTTAGGGAACCATGTGAAATTAACCATTTTTTAATTCTGTTAAAGAGCAGATAATTAGAGTGTGTGTGTGTGTGTATATATATATATATATATATATATATATATATATATATATATATATATATATATATATATATATGTGTGTGTGTGTGTCTGTGTGTGTGTGTGTGTGTGTGTGTGTGTGTGTGTGTGTGCTATTTCTTCCCATTTACTTGCCTGGACCCCTGTCTAGCAGGGTGACCGATGTGATCCCCGGGGTGCATTTCCTTTCTCCCATCCAATCGTCAAGTTTCCTTTTAAAGAGGACCAAAGAGGTTGACATGTATGGGCAGTCTATTCCAGAGTCTGGGGAGTGTCTGGGTCAGGAACCTATCCCTCCAGCATGTTTTGTTTATTGTGATGACAAGATTTGGATCCCTGGAGCGTGTGACTCTGAGGGATTGGGATTTCTTTAAGTGTATCAAGTCCAACAGATCTGGGTTTGACATGGCCTTGTATGTTAAGCAGAGATCACCTCTGAGTAGATGATGTGCGACAGAGCATAGCTGGAGTTTTTTAAGGTGGTCAGCGTAGGGCATCTACTTTAGGCCTGTGATTCTTTTAGTGAGGTATTTCTGCGGCCTTTCCAGTTGTTGCAGATGTCTTGAGAGGTACATACCAAATGGGGCATTGTATTCTAAAATGGGTCTAATGAGGTATGAGTACAGTGGGACAATGACCTCCATTTTTCTGGATGAAAAGCACTTAGTGATGAGGTGTGCCACATAGAAGGATTTCCTGACTGTTGGGGCGATGTGGTTATTGAAGGTGAGACCACTGTCCACCTGTGTCCCTTAGTCTCTTATCAGACTTTCAGTGTTTAGTGCACTGCCACCTATGTGGTAATTCATGGGTACATGTTTTTTCTAAAGGGGATAATTATACATTTCTTGGCATTGAGCTTGAGCCCATGGATCTGCCACCAAACATCTGTTTCAGTAAGACCCTTTTGTAGAGTATCCACATCATTTGGGGATACAATAATGGCTCTCAGTTTGCAGTCATCTGCGAACTTTGTTAGCTGGAGTCCCTTAGTGTTGGCCTGTACTTCAGAGAAGTAGATGCAAAACAAGAGCGGTCCCAGGACTGAACCCTGAGGTACTTCACTTGTCACTTGTCTGGAGCTGGATTTGTAGTTGGCTGCTTTTACAGTGTGGGTTCTGTCAGTAAGCCAGTTGGCAACCCATCGAGTGATGTAGGGATTAATACCCAACTTAGTAAGTCTATCTATGATTCCAGAGGGGGGATGGTGTCAAAGGCCTTGGCGAGGTCCAGATAGGTTGTGTGGACCACCTTACCCTCGTCCAAGCCTCTGGAGACTGATTCAAAGAAATCAATCAGGTTCAGGAGACAAGATCTGCCCTTCACAAACCCAATCTGGGTGGAATCCAGTATTTGAAGGTTGCCAATGTCTTTGTTTATAAGTTCCATGATAATACATTCCATGGTCTTGCAGATCAGGCTCGTCAGACTGATGGGGCAGTAGATCCCGGGATCCAAGGTGGATCCCCCCTTGTGGAGTGGGATAACTGTAGCTGTGCGCCACTCAGTGGCCACAAAGCCTGAAGTGAGACTATGATTAAACATGACTTAGGTGAGGTGCCAGATCATTTTGTAGTTCATGTAGTACACAGCCCGGGATGTCATCTGGTCCCATGGATGCTGTATTCTTAGCTTTGCAGAGTGCATTTTTACCTGTATGGCCATGATTACTGGAATTTGGAAATCTTCCAGTATTGAGATGTGCCATTTAGGGGGTGAGAGGGGGGTGAATTTGGTACTGAACTGATCTGCCAGGATATTGGCAATATCCTTGGGATCAGTATATTTAATGCCATTCTGTTGTAGCTCAGAGCAGATCTAAGTATTGCCATTTATATTTGTCTTTGAAATCTTTGGCAATTTTACTTTCGTAACTAGCTTTGGAGCATTTTATGTGGGATTTCAGCTTCTTACTGAGGCTGGTAAGGGAGTTTGTTGCATCATGGGATTTTCCTCTTTTCTGCAACAGTTTCTTCCTTTTGTTGTAAAGTTTGTTTATGCCAGAGGACCACCAGATTGGCTTTATTTTTTGGAGGAGATCATCTTGGTTCTATTTGGGATGGCATGATTCATGCATGAGTGGATGTGCTCGTACAGTGCCTTAGTGTAGGATTCAACAGTCAAACTTTCAGTTCCCATCTGCATGGGTGTCATGAAGTTTGCCACTTCTGACTTAAGTAGCATGAAGGTAGCTTTGGAGAAGTTTTTTATGTAGGTTTCCTTACTGGGGGGTGGGGGTGGAATGTGGATGTTAAGGGTGATTAGCTTTTGGTCAGACCTGACCAACGAGGGGGTGACCATAGGTGTGGACCATCGATTTCCCATGTTGGTAATGACCAGGTCTAGGATATTGGAGCCCCTGGTGGGACTATGGATTAGTTGATCCAGGGAATTGGAATTTATGAATTCCAAGAACCGTTGGGCAAAGGTGTTGGTACACAAGTAATTTTCCCAGTTAATGGGAATTGCTTTATGTACTAGGACCATTTTTCCAACATATAAATTATTTTCAAAAATTAGAAAACTAGTTGCCAGTTGTTCATTATATTATTTAAATTTCTTATGCCTTGGTTATAATTCACTAATTTTATTTCATCTAAACTAAACTAAACTAAACTAAACTAAACTAAACTAAACTATTTTTTAAAATTATTCTTAAATATTTTATTTCTTTAATATTCCAATTAATTTTAAGTGCATTGCAAATTATAATATTGTGTTTCTTATTGAGTAGTTTTGATTTGGTTTTACTTCCATTAACTGACTAGCCAGGGACCTTTTCAAACGTATCAGTTTTAACTCAGCTGTTCCACTACTTTGTTTTACTGAAGTACTGATATCATCAGCAAATAATAGAATTTTTTATTCATAAGTATACCCTATTTTATGTCTGATGTATTGATACTTTGTCTTATTGCTAAAGATTGCATGTATTTATATTTTGTCTTATAGTTATTGCTAAAGATTGCATTGTAAGTGCAAAAAGTGGGCTAAAAAGTGCACTGTTTTGCATAGTACCATTTTCACATCCAGTCCTGGTGATATAAAATACCCTAATTTTATATATCTTCATTTGTCAATATAAAGAATTTTTATTAATTGTATAAGTTGTACTCTTCTAGAACTAAAATAAATGTTCCCAGTTAACAGAACTTAATGACTTATAAGTATCCAAACTTATGATAGATATCTCTTCCTTTCAATTGTTGACATAATCTCTTAATGTTAAAACTTCTTTAGTATTGTCTTGTGTCTTTTTATGCAGTGTAATGCCAGTTTCTAATATATGAATCTTCAATGTTTCCATATAAATAGAATCAAAAATCTTATCCCCATTTAAAACAGATATTGGCATATATAAGTTACAATATGTAGAATCTTTGACTTGTTTTAAAATAGGTGTAATTAATGAATAATTCCAGAAAGGACAAATATGATATGCATCTGTATAGATCTACAAAGGTAATATATGTATATATATTGTATAGGAGAATTTTATTTATCTATGGAATGATTCCATCTATGCCCGGTGATTTATTTGATTTAATTTCCTTTATACCATGTTACTTCCTTTATAGTTATTTGTTTTAGCAGAGTGTTATACCTTAGTCAGATAATTTGTTTTTATTAATCTTTGCATTTAAAGATTCTGTCATGACTACCAATGTAATTGCTTAGCTGTCTCCATTACCTCTATTCTGCCTTTCACGAAAAATATTAAACTCTTATAATATATCATTTATATCTGATAACATCACACTGTTCTCATTACTTTGAATTGCTTTTATTTGGTTGGCTTTTGAGAAGGCCTGTGTCCAATTTATTAAGGTATGCATTTCCTTGGCTATCGTGTAGTAAGAAAAATGTTACATTTTTTTCAGTTTTACTACAACTGGTCAAGTCCAAAATGCTCAAAAACCTGAGTCAAAGCCAGGGACTCAAGTGTTTGGGCTGACACTTGTGAAGAAACTTAAATATGAGTTCAGATAAGCAGCAGCCACATCATATCAGAGCACGTTATTCAAGTTCAAGTGAGGTAAGTGAGTAGCCATGGAGAAAGATTGGGAGGAGAATTTTAAGGTTAGTGAACAGGGAAGGAGTTTTAGGTTTAGGGAGCAACTGAAAGGTGCATGAGTGTTAATGCCCATCTAAAACCTCCTAAATAACATCTCATTACTTATGAAGCACAAAGCTCACCAGGCTCATATGCTGCTTATTGCAGATGAGCCTAAGCTGCTTTCCAACCACTATGTTTGATGAGCTAACATCAGCCAGTCAGTTCCATCCTCCCCATATGCCCCTCCCCCAGTACAAATGCTGTTAACTGAACATGGGTCATCTGGGGCACATTAAGAGCTATATTACTTTTTGCTGTAGGATGTAAAACCATATTTGTTTTAAACCCCTCCCCTTCTTTTCTTAATCCCCCTCTTTTCCCATTTTCCTCCTTTATTCATTAATCTTTCTTTCTTTCTCCTTTCCATCATTTCCTTCTTTTAGCAAACATTCCCATTTTTTTCTCTTTCTTTTTTCCCATTTTCCATTTATCATTAGTCTTCACTTCCATTATCATACCCTAACTTCTCAACTCACTCTGTAAATCATATATTTACCACTATGCACAGCATTTTGAAAAGCACAGAACACTTGGTTAAGTATTTTTTACTCAAGTCCACATATTTTTAATAGCTATTTATCTTTCCAAATATTTTCAATTCAGCTACAAGATTTTCCATATTTCATCTTGAATCTACAATCCAAACTTAGTAGTATATAATTCTGATAATCAGGTTTATCAATCAGATAGACATAATGCCTTGTATTGTACTTTCTTATACATGCTGTTTAATATATCATAAATCATGTATTCATATTTATGCATTGTTATAAATGTAGATATTACCATAATGATTTATAACATACAGTTGTTAGGACACATTCAGCTTTCTGCATCCCAAGTTTTCCATTAACATTCGCTCATGTGTTTTACTTAAACCAACTGATTGTTAAATAGTACCTCTATGACTGCTTTATAAAGCTTTACATTTAAAGTTTATTTTCATTTGATTTTTTTTCTTTATTTTTACCACAAACATATTTGCATACTAATGAACCAAAAAAATCTAAAAACTTATGATTTCAAAATGTACAGCAATTTCCTTCTCTGTTACTATCTCCCATAATGGCAGTCTTCTTTAGCCATCTACAACTATATTTAATTTAATACTGCTTACATTGAAATGTTGTTATTTATAGCATTGGGTAAAACTCAAAGATATACCCAGTTAGTTTCATGTTATTTGAAATACTTCTCAAATAAGTAGTTTGCAGAAATGCTAATGGCTCAATTCAATGTAATTCTGAAATTCTAGCCTTACTAACTGCACCACCTTAATGAAATGGATCTAGCTTTAAATAATTCATTGTTTCCCTAACTTTCAGGTTCAAACAGTATGACCTGTATTTTGTTTGGTCCTACATTCTGCAGACAAACTTGTCTCCTTTTCATTTTTCTCCTGTATAGGTAGTAAATTGCTACAGTTCTGGCACGCTCTCCTTCCCTCTTTCTTAGTTAGTAATGGAGATTACATGACTACATGATACAAAAAGCAAGTTTTCATATCATTTCAATTCTTTAATGTCCCAAGTATAAAACAAACTTCAGACAACATCTTCATGCTATGTGAGACTCACTTGCTTCCTCACCAGCATTTTTCTTTTTTTAAAAGGACTCTGAATTCATGGAACAGAGAAGGGAAAATTAATACTAGCATGAAGTTTTATTTGATTGTTTATGCATGCACCACTTAAAAACTCCATTTCATTTTTATTTATATAACAGCACATGCCTCTAGATTATGTTTTAGTATTAACAAAACCTGTTAATATCAGGAACATTATACTTATGAAATGCATATATTCATTTGCCTATTTCAACCAGTCTCTGTTGGTGCTCCCCAAGGCTCAATACTCAGACACCTTCTATTTAATATTTTCATAAATAAACTTCATAATGCTACAACACTTATCTCTCTCATACAGTCACTGATGATTCAACCCTTATCTGCTTTGTTCCATCCATAACAAAATTACAGAAAATCACTCAAAAACCTTTCACTGACATTGAAAAATTCTAACTTGCTGCTTAATGCTCCCCTAAAAAACAAATTTATGCTATTTACTCCAAAACAACACTTTAACCAGAGACACACATTTCATATCACCTCAAGTAATAACACAAAATAGAAATCATAAGCCAGACTAAGCTACTCAGAGGCATAATAGATGACATCCACAGATTTGACCAATATCACCATATCATGTGCTAATAGCTACACCAACCTGGTAATGGCAACATGGGAAGATGAACATATTTCATGAATAAATTTTATTATATTATAGGTTTGTAGATGATTTATTTTTATTATGGTGAGGTAGTCAGGATGGGTTAAAAGAGTTTTATGATTATATTAATAATAGCACCATCTTTCTTAGGTTTATTATTGATTTTTCATATCAAAAAATGTATTTTTAGATGTAAGTATTATAAGGGATATGGCGAAGGGTATGAATACCAGAGTTCATAGAAAGGCTTGTTATAGAAATAATTTCTTGCATAGAACAAGCATGCATACTACACATATAGTTAAAAAAATAAAGGGCAGGGGATGAGGGTCTCTAGGCTATGTGCCAATTATGTTAATCTTGAGGAAGAAATGGGTGAATTAACAAGAAATTTATAGATAGAGTTTATCACCTATGTAAAGTGGATCTTACTTTAACACAGGTGAAACGTTTACGAAGAACGCAAGGCAGATCCTATTTTTTGGGACAGGGTGTGACAGATGTGAGACAACATACTAGAAATAATTTTGTGAGAATGCCAGTATATTATTCAAGTAATATCAGACAGGTTCTAGATACATATAAGAAAATTTGGCCAATTTTAATAGCCAATGAAAAAAAAATTAAGATGTAGTGGGTTCACAACCAAATTTCAGTTTTAAGAATATGAAATCATTGAAGATGATTTTATGTTACCCCAAAGTAAGGAATCCAAGTGCTGGGGTCATAAAGATCATCAGACCTTGTAACAAATGTCAATTTTGTGAATGGAAAGATAATACTGGTCAGTTTTTACACCCAGACATGAATAGGAATTTTATTTTTAAAGTAGATACTGATTGTAATACCATGCATTTGATTTATCTTGCACATTGGGTAGAATGTCTGTCTTTTTATGTAGAGAAAACTAATCAAAGATTTAGAGACAGAATAAGGTAGCATCATTACAATATAGTTAAGCAAATTCCCATGAATGTGTTAGCTAAACATGTTAGGAATTATAGTAACAAGCATTATTTTAAATTTTTAGTTATTGATAGGGTAGAGGTAAGTGAAAGGCTAGAGGACATTATCATTAATACAGAAGAAAAGGAGACTAGATGGATAATTAGAATGAGAGCCAATAAAGGGAGGGGATTGAATGATAAAGTTCCCCTAAAGCCTGTACTAAAATCTAGACCTCTAAGAAGGTGAATTTTTATTCAGGTTGTTTTGATATTTGTAGTGTATTTGTGGCATTTGATTATAGTTTCTATTGTTCATTGCCTTTTAAATTGTTTAGTGATGGTATTTAACTATGTGTTTTTTTAAGTGTTGATTGTTTAATTGCTGTTGATGCTAAGTAACTGTGGCTTAAGGTTTGAATTTTAATGTCTGATGAAGCAGTCTATGGGACTGCAAATGTGCTTACATCTAATAATAAATTTTGTTTGAACCTGAACATAGCCATTGGGTTACTTTGCTTGATTTATGTGTTTAAAGTTCATATTTGGTCTAAGCAGAGTGTATGCCTGGGGTATCCTGACTGTTATTTGTGGAATATTCAATATCACCACATACTTCATTCCATCAAGAAAACTCACCAAAAACTTGATTCCCTCTATAGGGCTACACACTACTTGAAAGATCAAACAAGGATTACCTTAGCAGCAAAATACCTCTTTCTCTGTATATTATATGCTCCCCCTATTCTTACCAATATCAGCACTACATATAAAACTAAACTAACCTCCTACCTCTACAAAATAGCTAAATTTGCAACCAAGCAACCTTATAAAATACACACTGCTTTGTATTAAAACAATTAAATTGGTTTGAACTCCCAAACCAGTTGGCATACTCACAACTCATCATTGCCCACAAACTATTGTACCCTCCAGACAAAAAGCTCACATTACAAAATACTCTGCTGTATTGTTCACCCTCTAGAGACATTCACTCCAACAATAAACTCTTACTATCAGTAAGACATTCAGCATTCCTGTTGACTCTCTCTCCTCCCATTATGTGTCTAAACTCTAGAATGAAATCTCATATACCTAAGTCCTTATCTGTGTCCTTAAATTAATTTACAGTTTCAATCGCACAGTGACAACCTATATAGAAGGTTGTGTAGGAATGACAGATGTACTATTTGGTTCTCTGAGAGAGTAGCTGATGCTTGGAATAGACTACCAAATTATATTAAAGCAATTACTGGTTTAGCTAATTTTAAGAACAACTTGGTCACTTATGAGAATGATTATTTTGGTGTATTAGCAGTCTAGAAGGGCATTATTGCCAGTGCCTAAAATATCTGTATGTATGTATCTGTGTTTGCATTGACAATACGGCTCCCCCACAATGAAAACTGATTCCATAATTATAGATCTAGGAAGCAAGTGACAATGAAACTTTGAAATTTAAATAAAAAAAAAAATAAAAACAAAAAAACTTACTTTTTCACATCCCATGCTAATTAAATATGCCAATTCTAACATCACACTGCAATGAGGAAAGTTGTAACTATATTGGTCTGCTCTGTACTGTAATCTCAGTTTAAATGGTTCAGAGTTTCAAAACCTCGATCTTATGGTCTCGACCACAAGAAAATCGACATTTTGAAACTTCAATATTTAGAATTAAACCCGTATATGTATATATCTATATATATATATATATATATATATATATATATATATATATATATATATATATAAATATATATTATATATATATATATATATATATATATATATATATATATATATATATATAGGTCCACTATGTAATCTTCAGTATTTCAAATTTACATAGCTGAAAAACCAACCACAACACACAATTCTGAAATCGCATAACCGCAAATTCAAAATCCCGAAGGTATGCTACGCATACAGCACACACATAAACACACACACAACCCCCCCCCACAATCAAATAAATGATTCTACACAACAGATAAGCTGGGGGGAAAGCCCCCCTGCACCCCACATTTGGGGAGCTGCAACCCCAACACCTCCACACTTATATATTCTAACTCTGAGATTGCACAAACACACAAACGAAACTCACACCCACACATTTCACCGTTCCTTACACACACACGTCATAGTCACAACACACACTTACACACAATAAAGCCCCTAATCAACACACTTACACATACATACTTACCTAAACTTCTACCCATCCATGCACACACCGCACCAGTGGAAGTGGAAATTCAACATCTCCATGCTTTGGGATTTTGAATTTCACGCTTCTGACAGTTTCAGAACTTTGAGTTTTCGGCTATGTAATTTCAAAATACTGAAATTCGGGATTTCAGCATTTCAAGATTACATAGTAGACTCGTGTGTGTGTGTGTGTGTGTGTGTGTGTGTGTGTGTGTGTGTGTGTGTGTGTGTGTGTGTGTGTGTGTGTGTGTGTGTGTGTGTGTGTGTGTGTGTGTGTGTGTGTGTGTGTGTGTGTGTGTGTGTATATATATATATATATATATATATATATATATGGGTCTTGGTTTTATTGTCAAAAGTACGTTTCATCGAAACGTACATGATCAAACTCACTTTTGTGAAAGTGCATTTCGTTGAAAATGCACTTTTGCTGAAAGGTAACTAAGCAAACAGTTGTTTGCATGTAGCTTTAGTTGTACATCAACATGTACTGTTGATTGTACAACTAAGCAAACTGTTGCTTAGATCATGGTACAGTGGGGATAAGGGAATATTCCCTTTTCCCCATTGCAGGGTGATGTTGGAGTGAGAATATTAAAGTAGTGAGGGTGTGGGCGTGCATGGGGGGGGGGCTTTCCCCCTGCATAAACGTGAGTACTGTTTTAGTTTTTAGTTTTTTTGGCATGTTGTTTTTTTTTTTTTTGCAAAAGTGCATTTTTGATAATATATATATATATATATATATATATATATATATATATATATATATATATCTATATTCATCCCAGGAAATTACTGACACACATATATACATGTCCCCTGTCTATGTATTACACATTTTGTATTACATTTTTTGTAATTATTACACTGTAAATAAAGAGACAGATGCACATTACATAGTCACATAAAATAGTAACCTCTTCACACATATCTAATAGGTAGTTTAGGAACACCCAGAATCAGGTCACAGAGTTCCATACCTGAGTCAGGGAATATGCTATGTGTGTCTAATTTGTCTCTGCCTCTTCAAAATGTTACAGGATTCATGTTGACATGACAAAGTGCATGAGAGGAGTGGCAAGAAAAGAAGCCAAAAAGAGCTGACACATAATTCCATCTGGCTAACAAAAGTGAGAGCACATGACAAGATCATTTCTACATTCCTTTTTGATAAGGGTTAGCCATAGTATTATAAAGTAAGCTACGCGTAGTTTGTATTATATAGATATTGCTTTCTGCTGACACCTGCTACAAATAACAGCCCGTTGCTAAAAGAAAACTTGTAAAATAATGGTATTATGGTATAGTATATATAATGGTATAGCCAAATTATGGAACTCACTCCCACCCACAATTACCTCCGTACCATCATGCACCAACTTTAAAACTTTATTAAAAGCACACCTAAAAACATGCTGGCTATGCCCTTGCAACTCCCACTCTAATATCATCCACCCCATCCAACTACTACCTTTCTTTCACCTCCACTAACTACCTTGATGATAGCAAGCTCAGATGCTCATAAGCCTAGTACTTATTATACAGCAGGAACTTCTCATTGTTACATTTGTTAATGCCTGTTATTAACTTCACAGATAAAGATTCTAGTTGTCTACTGATGTACTATGTTCTTCATCTGTAAATATGTTGTAAGTAATTCCTATGTTAAATTGTTAATCACTATGTAATCCAATGTAACTACTGTCTGTTTATTTTACTGTGGAGCTTTTCTCCCTGGGCCTCCGCTGAAAATGGACCCACGTCCAGTCAAACACTCCCGGTCAACAAATTTAAATAAATAAATAAATAAATATTAAAGGAAAACTCTTAAAAAAAATAAAACAGTTTGTAACATTGAACTAAATTTCTTTAAAAAGTAAATAAAACTATAATACTGATGTACAATATTGTGCATTTAATGAAAAAAATGCTGTTACAGACATAAGTTATAGGGTGGTGTCAGGTACATATGGGTAATGGATCATAAATCCATACTTCTGGCACCCAAATATGTAAGGGACCATTTTATGAGCCTTAAATCCTTTATTGCTACCACCAGTTATGTCTTCAAAAAGGTGATTGGCATTAACAGCTTATAGCAAATTCACACTACTGTCAAGGGCTATGATAAATATCTGCCACACCCAAATAAGGTTTACAATTCACAGCTACAGAACAAGATTACAATTAATGGTTCTTTTGGATTTCACCAACCTCAGTTTCTGCTCAGTGCCCTTTAGTACAATTAGTAAGTGTGATACTGAGATTTAAGCAAGCTGTATTTCATACACTCATACATTGACACTGCCTGCACAATACTTCTAGTGGGGTCTAGGGATATCTCTCCAGTAACAGTATAACTTTTATATGTCCACAATACAGAAATATCAAAGGCAACTGTGAAAAACACCAACACAGTAGGAAAAACAGTTTATTTAGTGCTTTCATCCGCCAAATGGCTGGACTTCCTCAGAAATACAAACCAGACACTGAGCAAGTATATAAATACCCACCCAATTAAAGTCAGTAGCACCAAGTAATGAATTCATTGAATAATTGATGCTATTGCATAAAGACAAAATTAAAGTGAAATGCCTAATGCTTATAAAACAAATACAAAATGAAAACATACACAATATATGACCTATACATGTTAAACAATTCTTGTAAACCATAAAATATATATGTATAAATGTATATATATATATATATATATATATATATATATATATATATATATATATATATATATATATATATTGAATATATAAAGCTCCTAGATACATATAAAAAACATACATGAGCAATACACATAGAATACAAATGTATAAAAAATATATATGTTTAAAATGTTAAATGGCAAACATAGATTTAAGCTTGAGGAGACTAGCAATTGAAATGACATCACTGAGACCTGGAGAACGTGCAGCATTACACCTAAGCTGCCATCTAAGCTCCAGGAATTCAAAAAAATATCACAGGGACCACCTCTAGGGGCAACATCAACATTATCTAAAACAGAAAATTTAAATGAATGCAAAGGAAAATCCTTTATATGTCTATAAAAAGCATTTCGCTCATCTTATTTACTAATGTCATAATAATGGTGATAAATCCTGTACCTAAACTGTCTGAGGGTTTTGCCAATGTAAAAACAAGTACACTGTTGGCACAAAGCAACATAAACAATGCCCTTACTATCACAATTGAATCTCTTCTTGTGCTTGATTTTACCATAACCATGTACAAAGCATTCAGTATCCTCAAGAATAAATTTACACTGAGAACAGTGACTGCATTTATTTACTCTACCTGTATATGAATTGGACATGATTCTTTCAATCATAGTTTTAAAACAGGTATCTTTTTGATAAACCACCAACGGTCTTTCACCAAGTTTGTTAAAGATATTCCCATCACATCTGAAAATCTCCCAAAATTTGTTAATGATACACTTGATTTGCCCTGTATTGTAAATTAAATGGCAAAATCAAGGCCTTACCATGAGACAAGTTGGTCGATATCAAACCAGACTCAACAGGATTAACAACTTGAACTAGGGACTTGCCAAGAAGGGAGTATAAAACCCAGATGATCTCTTCCCTGTGACGTCAGTAAAGGTTTCTGTTAAAAAATCCTCAGGATAACCCCTCCTCAAAAACATATCAAATAACTTACTGCATTCCTCTAGAAATAAACTTTCTTGAATAACCATCCTGGCCAATCTGACACATTGGCCTTTAACAATGGCCTTCTTTTGATGAATAGGATGCCAACTCTGGAAATGCAGGTAAGAATTTGAAAAAGTCAGTTTCCTATATAATGTGGAATCAAAATTACCTGATTCCCTTTTCTTGGAAAGAGTGACATCCAAAAAATTGACCTATGTGGCATCAACTGACATTGTAAACCTTAAAAACTCGGTAGAAGAATTGATGAATTCAAAAAATGCTTCAAGTCTTTCCTTAGTGTTGATTCAAAAAATAATGATGTCATTAATAAAGCGTTTATATAAACACCAACTGTCTTTGAACTCAGAAGGAAAAATAAAATTAGTTTCTCAAAAGGCCCTAACTATGTTGGTAAATACAGGTGCACAAGCAGGACCCATGGCAACACCCTGGATTTGCTTGAATAAATGACCCTCAAAACTAATGAAATTATTTTGCAAAACAAAATCCATGAGACTACTGATAACCAAACTTTTATCATGTCCAAGAATAGGCACTAAATATTGAAAAAAACAGTCAATGCTAGTATCATGTCGGATGCTGGAATATAAATCTTTGACATCAATGCATTCAAAAAGAATATCTTCTCTATATAAACTGTCATTGACATTGGATAAAAAATCCCACAAATCCTTTAACAAAGCTGGATAATTATTAAACACACTCTTGGTCTCCTGGTCGATATATTTAGCAATAAAGAATGTCTTGGACCCTTTGGCATCAACTATTTGCCTCAGTGGGGGATCCTCAATGCATTTGTGAACCTTGGGAAGACCAAAAATGGTAGGTGTTCTAGGAAATTGGACCTTAAAATAGTCCATTTCACTAAGTGAGACTTGATTGTTTAAAAAAAAAGATCCTCAAGGGCCAAATCAATTCTATGAAGAGCCCCATTTAACTCATTTAGAGATATTTCTTCGTACACATCAGTAAATAAAATAGAAAATATTTTATTAATGTAATCATTCGTAGTCATGACCACCAGTCCCCCACCTTTATCTGGCTGCATGATATGAATAGATGCCTCACTATGAATGTACTGTAATAAAAGATGTTCACCCATGCTTAAGTTAATAGGGCAACAAGATGGAATACTAACAATAAAGTGTTTAATTATAGCTATGTTGATGTCACTGAGGAGTGGGGCAATTTATCTGAAAAAGTTTTAACATTTGTTCCTGCACAGAAAGCCAAATTGGATCAGGTTTTGGTTCAATTCAAGCTGTTTTTGAGGAAACTTAATTTTAACATTCTTTTTAATGATGACTTGTATAACACAGATTTACATACGAACAACGAACAAAAGGACCAGTACATTTAACCCACCTCTACATCCTTTAATACTTGTTTTTGAAAAACTTTGTGAAGAGGAAATCAGGGAAAATGTTAGTATTCCATAAGATTAAATATTTATGGCCTAACCAGGTAATTTGATTTCAGACTACTTTTCAAACTTAGCTGGACTGAGATTAACCTCTTCTCTTCCAGTATCCTCTGTTACAATATATTCATTTCAACAGTTACAATACAGTCTGACATAAAGGCACATTTCTTTTCTGTCCAGCAGGACCCACTGTTGGTAAATGTTTAACACAAGCAGCTCTCAAATACATTTTTCAACACAAGCATCTGTACAAGTGAGATGACATATAATTCTTTACAAACCTCCAGCTAGCTATGCTGGCAAATGTTACACATGCACTGACCTACTCTCCCTATATCATAGCTGGCACTACCTCACATCATCACAGCATGTACAGACATCCGTGGGGTGTACATGTTACACACAGCTTGCACCAGCTGTCTATCAAAGCTGTACCTGTCAGTAATTTCTTGATCTGGCAATTGTCTTAGTTGTAGCTCAGCTCTCTCTCTAGCTGGCTGCCTTTTTGGATGAATTACGTATCATCCTGTATGGTTTGCAGTACCACAGCTGGTTGTAGTTCATTCGCTGCAGGTTGCATTCTTTTTTTTTTTTCAGTATTGCTATGGATTCCATAGAATTCAGTGGGTGATAGCTTCTTTTCCTTGTGTTGCAGTATAGCATTTGCTGAGGGTTTTGGAAACAAGAGTCGACAAAGAACTTTGACACATTTAAGTTGCATTGGGCATGTACATTGTGTTTTGGAATCTGACGGATGTACACTGTGTCCATAATTATCCTACCCTGAACAAATAAGTGTTCAGACTGATTCTGCCTGTCTTCTGAAATCGGATCCTCCATCTGGTGTGCTAAAGTCTTCTTTACGCATACTGCTCTGTCCGCAACTATCTTTTGGAGTCTGGCCCATTGATTCAAGAAAATCATTTTTCTTTTTATTTTTGTGATGAAGTGCTATTTGAAGAGAAAATGCATTCCCCAAAGTTGTTATGATTTTCATATTGTAGACTGGTAAAATCCTGTTTTTTTTTTTTTATTTTATTTACTTTTCTGGCATTTGGTGCAAAATATGCTGTCATTGTTTATCCAAGTCCAAGAATCATTCTGTATTTAAACCTTGAACAGAAGCCTAAAAGATAACTTCATGTAAAAGGAATAATAAAACAAAATAAATGCCAGCTTGCTCAGGTCTAAGAAAAGAGAAAGTGATCATTATTCTTTCCTGGTGGTTTTAGTCTTTTCCGTAATTGCTTTTTTCTCAAAATCCAGTCTTACCACATCAGTTCATTAGTGCTGGAAAATAATTTATTTTGTGAATAATAATTTATTACTCAAGGTCTGTCCCATTAAATATAAGCTAGATCAGTCCTCTCTAAACATTTTCTGGTACTACAAATGAAGTCAGTACAGGATCATTTTTTTCTCCTTTATATATATTCGGAGTCAGAAACAAGTTATGTTTCCCCCATTTTCATTGTTCATACTGGTACACTTGTACATATAAACTGGATGAAGTCTGGCACAAAGATCTAGGCACTAGCAGAAAGAATAATTGTTTAGTCAAAACACTGAACTGCAGAATCAGTCCTTGACACAAGAGCAGTCTTTAGACATGGCTGTTTATTATGTGAGCAAGAAACTCTGACAGAAATTGCTGCTTATGTAATCTGTAAGATGTTTTTGTTATACTTTTTGTTTCAAAAATGGAATCCCTACTCATACTGGTAATTTTAGAAGTAGAATAACAGAACAATAAAGAAATTGCAAGGTTTTTTTCTCATGCCTACATATTTTCCCATTACACTCTGTTGCTTTTTAGGTCAAAACCTACACACTTCCCTATGATGTGAGAAGATTGTCCAGTTAGTCGCAATATATTATACTATAGTAATACACTACTTCTGTGGTGTGGAACTGCATTGTGTGGCATATCTACTCCACAGTTATCTTCACTTACAAGCACTGTTTCAATTTTACAGTTAGAAATGAGTCACTGACATATGTATCGTGCTTTATAGATCAACATAAACACAGTAGGTCTGTAGCTTTAAGTAATTCTTTCAATCCATGATATAATGTGGTCTTGACAACCCTAGCTAGAATATATACAACAGACTGAATCATTGCTGTGGTTTTCTTTCAAGAGATCAATACAGTAATACATGAAAATATCCTGAGAATAATTGCTTTTTCTCTTAAATATTTCTGGTTTGTGAACCTTACTAATTTGCATTCATACTAATGCATTTAACCAGAAAAGCATTAACCTCACAACCATGGCAAAAAGTGATTCAACCAGTATTGTCTCCAAAGTACTTCTTCACTGGTATACTGAAAAACCAAACATGTATTCTAATACAAAACACCAGCCACACAACATCAAATACCCCTGCACTGTAAAACTACATATTTGTTTCAGTTCAGTAGTTGTTACAGAATCTTTTTAATCATTACATTTTCAAAATTCAGCATGGGATTTTTGCAGGAGAGATGAACAAGAATGTACTCTTTCTGACAAAACACGTAGAAACCTAAAATTAAAATAAAATGTAAACTTTAAAACAGTGCGTACAGTGTGTGAAAGATAACAGCTCAGGATGGTTTCATTCCTATACAACGCAGTCCACATAAAGAGTCTCTCAAAGCCAGTCCCAGAATATCCAAGTTATTTTTCCTTTAGCACCTTCACAATGCACATAATAGCAGTCCCATGGGTAGGATGGAGTTTCAACAGCATCCCATATAGAAAATGTAAACTTCACCAATACAACAAACTACATTTGACTTTCCATTGCTGGATAGCAGCTCCATTTTGCTAAACACATCTTCCACTCAAAGATACTGGGAACTCCTTCTCAGATATCACTCTAGGGATAGATATAAATACACCCTCCAAGTTTACTGATCTCAGGCCTGAAATACAGCTGGTTTTATCCTCATGTCACTTCCTGTTTCCTGAAGCTTGTATCTGTTATCAACAAAACACCATCTATTCTACAACTTGGGCTCAGCCAGGCTTTTCTACCTTTCCCACTGCTATGCCAGTGTTCAAAACTGGCAAAGAAGCTAATATATTAAATGAACATTCATTCATTCAGTTAATTTATTCACAATAACAGATGAGCACCTTCTGTGTGGAGTCTGCATGTCCTCCCCTCTGTCGAGTGACGTTTAAAGACATGCAGGTAGGTGCATGCGTGAATGGGTGTGCCTTCTTTGAAGGTTGGGCATCAGGCTGGCACCTCAGCAAAGTAAAAATCTACTGCCAATCATTAGCAGACTGGAGTTCCACTGTGGTGACCCCTAACCGTTAAAAGCTGAAAGAAAAAAACAGTTGCTCTACAAATATGCATGCAAAAGACCTAAATTTGCACCAGCAAATAAACAAGGCTCATTGATATGCAAGTTTCTAATACAATGCATTCCCAGCCTATGGAATAAATTACCACTACAGGTTAAAGTATTTGCTACTTTGACTACCCTTAAGGATAGTCTTCTTGACTGGATGGGTAGATAAAAATTCACACAAGTGCCATGTATAGACCTGTTTGATTTGGGATGTGAGTACCATAAAGTTCTTGAAAAGGGAGGCATGAACTTTTAACTGTATCTACTTAAAGGTGTATCTGGCTAGGCATCTTATGATTCTCGTGATCACTTGCCTGGTATTGTCTTTATGTTCTTATGTTCCTAACAGTCCAGTGTAGAAGCATCAGTTCTAGGTCAACAAAGTATTAATACATACAGGTTTACTATCAAATGGCGATTGGACTCTGTGTGATTCATATTAGTCTGAATCACCCCATTTGGTAAAATTGGAAGAATGAATGCAAAAATGTAGAAATGTACAACAGCAAATGCAATATAGCATTCGCTGTTGTGACTTTCTACATTTTCATGCAGATCGCACTATAGTGAGTATCGGAAAATGTACACCTTCCCTCACTATAGTGTGATCTTGGAGTGTATATGTCTAAGTAGCAGTGTGTGGGGGGTGCAGGGGGGCTTGCACCCTGAGAAAATGTGTTGCTGTTGACCAGAAGTGTAATATTTTTGGTAAAGTCAACATTTCTGAGTGTCGACTTTACCGAAATACTTCCTTCTACATTTATTTGGTTCGTTCTTGTGATTTCAGATATTATAGTTTGGAAATCTGAACACTTGCAAAATGTCAGTGCAAGAATATGACAGTAAACTATACATACATACATACATACATGAATAAATAAATAATGCCTGCACATGAGGGATAGGGCATGGACAGCCTATCAGAGTTCTGATGTTAGCCAGGCAGTGTACTACTTTAAACTGGGATGGTTATAAGAACAAAGCTTCCACACCTTTCTTGAAACTACTGTATCCTTGTCTACAGAGCCATTAAATTGGTGTATGTTCCATAACAAATAATACTTGTCTGCTCAAATGATAATAGTTTAGGGCACATAGCTTCCATTTAATACGTAAATGGTCTTACTCAATTACTGAGTACCATAATTCAGTGTTATTTAGCATCTGACTGATATAGAAGATGGGGTATTTCTCACCTTCAGCAACTTATGCTAGTATGGCCTACATTAGAGACATCATTGAACACTGTGAATTATTTGGATACATTTCTCACTAGAAGATGGGTTCAGATCACAACATACTTTTAAATTTTTTAAATGTTTGGTCTATCTATTTTATCCATTTGACATTGGGGTGGGAGCTCCTCTTGGTTAAATATGTCAAATGACATGCTGTGGTGGCAAAATTAATCACAATATTATTTGGCTAACCCCAAAAAGACATTGTCTTCCAGGTTTATAGTGGGTTTTGGTCATTTATATATGGTCTCTGCCATTACTGTCTAGGGGTTTACTATCCTCCTTCCATCAAACAGTCTCAATACTGGGCCTCTGCCATACCTAATTTGTACCTGACTGGTTTAACTGTTAAATCAGCTTATCCAAATAAGTCTAGAACAGCAAGGTGACAGTCTTCAAAAAAAAATTGTCATGGTAAGTTGCTAATTACCTGGTTTAGGGGTTCAAAAACTCTGTTTATAAGACTCTGGAAAATTGCTGGCATATGAAGAAGGTCAAACAGCATTAATTTATAATGAAAAAGGCAATCACGTATAAAGAATTTTGTTTCTCATTTGCAAACAGAGTTAATAGAATTTGGCTATAACCCTAAGTCACGGTCATTATGGACAGAAATCTAGCCTTACCCAACCTTCCTATTAATTCAACCACTCTAGGCATAGGCAGGAATCAAATATTGATATGCTAATCAGTTTTCTAAAGTCATTCGAAATTCTTGCTGTCCACAGGATTTGAAGTCAAGGATGATGAGGTTACTCTGCTTACTCTGGGATTTTCTGTGGCTGACAGCTTAAGCAACTTCAGTATTTCCAACTTTATTGCTTGTCATTTGGATTCTGGTACTCAGCAGGGATATAGGGATATTTTTTTTTAACTAGGGATCATCTGAATATTGAGAGGAATTAAATTAGTTCTGCCAGGCAGTTCTGAGCATATGAATCGGTTCCTAAATACCATTTTTAATTTATTTTCTCTGGATCACTGAACATGTTTCTCCTGTCTTTTCTTCAACACACTGTCAGGTGTCTAACTTTTTTTAATCAAACATGCTCACTACAGTGATTTCATTTTCTTCTCTGGGCTTCAACACATGTATCTGATATATCTGCTCAAATTTTTGTTTTCCATTTTGCCTTACTTTGTAATTTACTTCATTAACTCTCTCTGACACCTCAAGGGGTCCTTGCCACTTAAAAATACACTTATTTCTGGCTATGGGCACTGACTTAGTCCCCTGCCTGAAAATTTCTAATATAAACATTTCAATTGCTTGCTGTCTGTTGATTTTCTTTTGTTTTTTTTTTTCTATGTGGTCTTGAGAAGAGGCATTACAGCTCTTAACCTATCCTGCAGTTCAATATAATATCCTCTTGGTATATCTCTTACATCAGTGAGAAGATGTAGAAGCAGCTGATCTAATTTTCTCAACTTGTTCTAAAATTTATTTAACACGGACTTCAAATTTTGATTAAAGCTGTCCCCTACCCTATCTGTGAGAAGACACCATACAGAGGTTATCAGTTGCTTTACCTTAGAATCCTAGCCTTGTTCATGCATTATTCTGGACATAAATGAGAGGTCTTGGCCTACAAGGAATTACTTGGGAATTTTAACCCTAGAAAATAGCATTACCAGTCTTTTCACTGAGCATTAACTTGTTTTGTGGAAACTGTTTCTTTGAAATGCATAGTGTAATCATTGATTATAAATATGTACTGTTGACCTTTACTTTATTTCACAATGGAACCTCAAGATCTATAGCTTAAAGGGATCAAAATTCTCCTAAACCCTAGATTAGGTGCTGTCTTCTGGGATTCTGGACAAACATCACAAAAATGTTATATTTTTCATAAAATTAGAACAGTAAAACCTTACTAAAACTCTAGCATTTGTTTTCTCATGCTTAAATGTCCTTCCAAAATATGGCTATGGGCAAGCCTCATTATGAGTGACCTAAAAGGTTTGGGAGGCCATTCTCTTTAGTTACTTGATAAAACAAGTTTTTTTTTTGTTTTTTTTTTAAGTTCAAAATATGAAGTGAGACTGTTTTGATCAGTGCTCTCACTTTCTGTTCTCCAGGTCCACATTTTACTTTGGTTTTCTGTTGGCCAGTAGTTTTATGCTTAGACACATTCTATTCTAAATAAAATAATAATGATTTATGAATTTAACAGTCCATTTAATTAATTTCCTTCTACAAAACAGTGCATTTAATGTGTATGGTAATAGCACCATAACAAAAGACAGAGTCTACACTTTTAAGTCCACCCTTGTTCAATATGCTGATGACTCCGCTATAATCTCTATTGCTGATAACCCTACAGACCTACTATTAGTTAAAAATCCTTTAACCTTACTGAAGCCTGGCTATCTAATAATCAACTCATTCTTAACCCTAAAAAGACAAAGCTTCTCCTTTTCCTTCCAAAATCTCTCTACCACTTGAAATCATTATTTACCATCCCCTCACTAAATAACGTTATCATTACCCCTGAAACCTATACTAAGCTCCTTGGTGTGTTCATAAATGATTGGCTAAAATTTGATTTACATGTACATCACTGCATTAAGAAAACACCAAAAGCTTGGTTTATTGTATAGAAATAAAAGGTTCCTCACCCCTGACTCTAGAATCACACTTGCCCATGCCTACCTCCTTCCTAATCTCTTTTATGGCTCACAAATCCTAACTAATCTACAGTCTTCCCTTCTTTGCAAATTAGAATTTACCTACAATAAAGTAGCCAGATTTGCCACTAATATGTCTTTTAGATCTAATCATTGCCGAGCCCTGAGGACACTTGACTAGGAAGAATTTTCTAATCAGCTCTTATTCTCTCAACTTCTAGTTATTCATTCTATCCTGAATAAACCTTCCACTTGCCCAAGTATCTCTGCTCTTATTTCCCTTTACACCCAACTTGATCTCTCAAAAGCTCTGATCAACACCTACTAGAAATCTACAAATCTAAAAAATCAGTTGGACAGTATATCTTCAGCTCTTCTATTGCCTTACAATGGAACAAACTTCCATTGCCGCTGAGAGTTATCTCTAATGTTTACAAATTTTAAAAAACACTAAAATTACACCTAAATAGTACCTGGTCTTGTCTCTGTAATCACCCAACCTGAGCCCCCCCCCCAATCTAGATCTACTTTCTTCCTGTTATATCCAGTTGATTCTCTGTTTCTTCTTCTTCTTCTTTATCTGTGCCCTTATTATGTTTACTTCAAGTCATATTCTTACTTTTACTACTTATATTGTCATAGTTTTGTAAATATTTGTCATGTATTGTAGCATTTTATTCTTACTGATGTTATATTGTCATATTCTTGTAAATACTTTTTTTCATGTACTGTTACTGTTACATTTTTATTCTTATTGATTTAAGGAGAGATTATTTCTCCGGGCCTCCACTGAAAAAGGTCTATGTCCAGTTCGACCATTCCAGTTAATAAATGTCAAATAAATAAATAAATGAATAAAGGATAATCATGCAACATGACCATAATTCATTGGTTCACCTTTGGATATAGTTTACTTAATAACTGACAGAGTAGTGTTGGTAGAGTTTAATACCACAATTATATGGTCATACACTGTACAATGTCTTACTGTGTGTGACTTCTCAAAACAAGTAAAGCAAATTGTATAAGATGACAATGCCTTTTGCCTAATCACAATTAGCTATATTAAATGAAATTGTTTCTGATGGGGAAAAATAAACTTAGGTGTGGCACTTTATTATTTTTTGCTCACATTCTCCACCAATGTAACATTTCATTGTATGGAAGGTTCTAAACCAGTCCCTGAAACAGCTTCTTAGAAGGTGAATGTGTTTATTTACAATGGGCAACAAATATAAATGCTTTTATGTAGCTAGCAAACAGGATAAACAATAAAATAAAGTCCAGCTCTTTACAACAGCTTTACCAAGAAAAGTTAATCTTTGTAGAAGTTCTTGACAGAGGATTTGTAAAATTGATCATTACTTACAGTCATTTAATAGGATTTAACATACACAGATTTAGATATGTTCCATTCAGCAGCTCTTCTCGTTGTTCATTTTCAGGGATATCTTCCGATTTCATACTGTATGAACAGCTTCCACCCTGCTTCTTCTCTATAAACTTAACTTCCCTGGAGACTTCCTGACACAATCTTACCTTGATCCAAGACTCTGAAAGATGGGAAAGTGGGACTCTATCTACTTGTTTATCTATTCATTATGTTTTCAAAGGCATCACTGCTTTGTTGAGATTTGCCTGCATCCTCTGTCTTGGTCTTAAAACCACAATGGGACAGATTCTGTAAAGTTCGCAGAATCTGGCATATTACGCCAATATGAAAGCTAAAGTTGCAGATAACAGTGTAATATGTAAATGTGCTACAGTGAACTCAGTATATCTAAGCACACAAAGGAGTATTTCAGTAGTAATGACAAACTTAACAATGGGTCTATATTATAACAGCGAACAATCAAAAGATCGAACTCTGTTATATCGACCACAAAAGAACGAAAACAA
Source organism: Protopterus annectens (assembly GCF_019279795.1). Taxonomy (NCBI): domain Eukaryota; kingdom Metazoa; phylum Chordata; order Ceratodontiformes; family Protopteridae; genus Protopterus; species Protopterus annectens. The sequence goes on from NC_056733.1 coordinate 272,746,784, forward strand.
AAAAGAGCGAACACTCAGAACAGTGAATTTTTTCCCTGGGAAAGAATTTGCTGTTCCCAAAAAAAAAAAACACACACACTAAACACTATTTTAAGTGGGGAGCTTCATCCCCACACTCCCCTACTTAAATATACCAACTCTGAGATCACACTACAGTGCCGAAAACGGCAAAGTGACGGAAGCAGCCAAGAGGCTTCTTTCCCAAGGAAAGAATTTGATTAAAAGCCGCTTCATCATTTTGCATTTTCGACATTTACAGTTCGACGAAGACACATTCAACATAATGCATTTTATTTCTTCTGACAGGAACCCCTTAACAATACCTCCAAGTTATCTGTAAGTAATAAAAAAATCACTGTCAAAGGCTGATGTACATAAGCAAAGTTACTGAAAGAATCTCACAAGTCAAGCATCCTGACAGTCTTAAATACATATCTATAACAAACTCTCTACAGTAAGCTTAAGGGCAACTATGGAATATTACCTTAACTCCATTATTATAGAAAATATGCAACTCTCACTTAAGGATTCATGACAGAATCCATAAATTTTCTAACAAAAAAATTAATAAAGGAGAAGGGCAATCATGGTCACATTGCCACAGTTAACATTAGCTAACAATGTGTACAGATAATGCACACACCCAAGGAAAATGGTAGAGAAAATAAGCTGTGGGGTATGTGTGAAGAAGAGGGACACACAAAAGGGATGATGTAATAGGAAAATCAAATGGAAAGTCAGAGAGGCGTGGGCATTTTTTTTCTTCTTTTTTTTTTTTTTTTTTTGGTGGAATAGGCTCCATTTTTTTATTTTTATTGTTTTTAAGAATAGAAGGAAAGGTTAAGATGTAAAGAGGAGGAGAAGGCCGATACACCAGGTATACCTGTGTAAGAAATATCACAACATATGGCAGGCAAGGGTTGCAAAAAGCAGTAAGGACAAGTGAGTTACACAGATGGCACACTGCACAACATGGGCAATGGAAAGTTGTCAAAAAGGGTGAGGATGCATACCAGCCATGGTGAAATGCAGAAAAACATACATATACACCATCAAGTGACAACATATTGCAAACTGTGTGTAAGTCATACTTGGATGTGTATGACCAATGGTAGATGTGTATTGCACGGTAATACATAAGGATCACAGTATACATTGTATAAATAAACAGATATCTAAGCAGTCTGTCAACAGTTCAGGTCATGCAACATCACAGATAAGCAAACACAGATCTAAGAATGCTAGATATCTCCAGCAGAGGACAGAACCAAAGCTCCAACCATGCATATGAAAGGCAAACAACCAAGCACAGTGCCAAACATCAGCACTGCAGCAAAGCAGCAAAATGACTGCTAAATACACAAGTAGGTGTACACAACATAAACAAATGTGTAATGAAATGCATATATGTGACACACATATGCCATGTCAAAGGCAGCACACAGGTATAGATGTATATGCATGACTGTCAGCATACTAAATGGAACATACATGAAAGCAATGTCAAAATGCATACACACACCAATGACATGTAATAATATTTGCAAAAATCCAACACTTCAGCATAAAAAATATATCACGTTGCGTACATGAATTTCAGAAATGTACAATGGTTAACACACAGGTATAATGAGAAAAAGGATATATTGCAAGCAGTGGCCAGTGACTTGTGTGCAGATGCCCTGCATCCATAAAATGGCCATACATTTCACACTTGTTGACTACGTCCACAATGTAATACATGAAAATGATCAATAATTGCAAGAAAGATAAACACATCTGCAAAATATAATATGGAAGTATGAAGGTGGAAGTGAGTTGGACAACCTGGGCCCACATCAGGTAAAAGCAGGACAACAAAGTAAATTTATACACTGCAAATGCATGTGTACGGCACACAGGATACTGTCGAAGCCAACCCAAAAATCATTTAAGCAAATGGCAAATGTATGGTACATGGGCAAACGGATTTCTGATGTCCACAGAAATGGGCATGTATAAAGTGCAGATATACAGTAATGTGCAATCATGTACCATCAATGTGCAGAGGTAAGCAAGCTAAGAATTTCAAGCACACACACATATACTGTCATGCAAATGTTGAATAAAGAACTGCAGGTGTATGTCACATACCCTGCCCATTACTGAGCAGAGGACACTCCTGTGAGCATCATTACAGAACATCAATGACAGGTCAGTGAATGCTCACATGTCAACAGTACAATTGTGTGTCACTATGGATCCAGCTATGTGCAGGAACATATACAATCATCAATTAATGTGTACAACTATTGGCAGAAAGTGTGAACCTATGTGAATAAGTAATGGTTGTAGACATGTAACATACAGCAAACACAGCATAATGTACTTTCACAGAAAAGATTATCCTTACCACTGTGTATAAATTAAAGCTACGTTGGTATCTGATGCTGTCAGAAAAGGAGGACTGTCCATAGGTATGACATACCTGTATGTCACCCCACATGGCATCAGCATTGCCAACACATAGCACTCCATCACACCAGTGGGACAGCATAACAACTACCATCTAAAACACATCAGAAATGACATGTCCTTCTGTTGTACATACATGATTTGGCAATATACAAATCCAAACCATACCACAGTGGTAGTGCTGGTCTGTGGATATCATCTGTCTGTCAGTTTCCCTTAGTAAAACACATGTTTACAAGATAATTGTTGCAGCATTCACTGCAGGTTAACTTCCACAATGCACAGACAGCTGAATGTGGGAGGAAAGTGTAATGTGTTAAAGTGTGTAATGCACACATTGAAACATAATTAAATGGCACAAGATAATAATACATAAGCATGGCAGCTACATGGGATGTATGCACAGTAGTGCAGATGCAGTCCAGCCAGTTATATGGCAATCAACCTGTCGGCAACATAAGGGGAGCACACCCACACAATACTTACGAACCTGAGAGACCAGGCTGATGGAGATGACCCTCATGATTGATCTTCTGTGCTATCTCCCTGAACAGGTTGCTCATAGCCTTTGCCATATCTTGAAAGAAGTTCCCATCATGTCCCTCATCTGTGTTCAAAACACATCAGTCACAACCTCCCAGATATTGTTCCAGTAATCGTCTCTGTTCTAATCCTGGCATCATCTCCCCCAGGGTGCAGCAGATATGAAGGCATGGATAGGTGTGGTTCCAGCTTCCACTTCATCATTGTCATCATCAAGGACTCCAGCAATGGCCTGGCATGTGCTCATCATCCTGATCTGATTGGCAATCCTCTACAGGTCCCATGTTTTGCCAAGATGAATTTGCAAAACACAACAGAAATGAAAAGCAAATGTCTATCACACTGCACATTCCCATGAAGATCATAGCTGACCTTAAAATGAAACTGACATGAACATCTGCAATCTAACATACTTAATTAACATTCCATCCACTTGTGAGTTCTGCAAAAATAAACATATAGTAGCATACATAGAAAATCTTATTTAAAAGACAATTCGGTTTTGGTGCAAACATTAGCAAGTAGCACAGTTATAATGAACACAATTTCTGTTAGTGAATGGGTCCTAATGCACATAACACATTTCCATTGTTACGTTATCTATAGTTATAGACATGTCCAATAAGAGAACATGTTAGGGAGAATGTATTCATCACCAATGTGAGCAGTTCAGTCTAGGTCATGTAATGGCATGCATAACATAGCTTACCAATGGGAATCATGACATCACCTGAACACTTGAATACTGGCCAGCATGAAGCATGGCAAGCATATGCAAAGCAAGCACATGTAACATATCCAAACATTTGAATTGAATCATGCCCAACATTGCCTCATGCCACATTAACATAACTGAAATTTGACAAAATAAAAGCTTGAAAACATCAAGATAGCATTATTACTAGAACCTGTACAGTTAAATAATGTTTCATGCCTCAGTAAGTTGTTCATCTGAGTGCCTGGCAGCATGTCATTATTCACTTTCTTTTTTCTTGCATGTCTTCCCTGAACAGATATGTCAGTGTTTGAATGTAAGCTGCAGTCTCGGCATGTAATGAGCCATATGAACAGCCACCAAGTGACATTGTTAAAATGAAAACACTTTTGAGATGACAATATTGTGGAAACTAGACAAGCCATATGACAAACATCTGAGCTAGGCAACATGCAAAGTGGTTGAAGCCACATCAACATAATGAATACAACAGTAACAAATGCTTCTAATGTTCACTCATCACAGCCTGTGACGTGAGAATCTACTGTATGTCATTCTAACAGTATTGTATGTGTTCAAATGCATGCTTGACCTACCTGCATTTGGTAGCCTGCAAAATGCAAATATCCTGATGATGCTTGCTGATTATCAAATGTTGCAATTAAATGCCTAACTGCACAAGTATCTGCTAACACAGGATACACTGAAGGGTATGCCACAGTCTGTAAACAACAGTGTAAAAATTGACACCCATTGAGTCTGTGAACAAGCAGGCCATGTACAACAAATCAGGCATCGAGAAACACATACTAGTATGCCAACCCTTGCATTATAAACAGCAGTCAAACCACTACAACCTAGTATATAAAACATCCACCTCAAAATATGTGTGACAGATACACAAACCTGACATTTAGGTCATGGCCTACATTTCAAAAACTTTCTGCAGAAAACATGGCTTGATGCTAAATGACATTTTAATATATTTAGATTTGAATCAGATTACTGCACTAACCTTACTAATGTATGATGGGTATTCAAGCATTTTAAGCAATATGCATGGTGATGTAAAAAATACAGGCCTGTAACAAGGATCAGATGCATTTCATTTAACAAAACAAAAAAATTAAGCAACATACCTCTCTCCCTCCACTGTTCCTCAATTCTGTGCATCTGCTCAATGCGCAGGACTCCATTCTGTTTCCAGTTGTCACCACCTGAAAAAGAAAACAGCAACTATGAATAATGTAATCTTCAAATAACAGGGATATACATTGCTCAGATCAGCTTCTAGAAAGTTTATTTCCAAAAAAATTCAGATAATCAACATCAGCCATTTGCAATGTTACACGTGAGCTTTTGCATCTTTGAACACATGAGATTCAAACCTGCAGCTCTAACATACAGTACATCCAAACCAACCTTGGTACCTACTTGCCTAGCTAATATAACTTGACAAAGAATGCATTTTGTGAATGCAATGAAAAGACTTAGGGGAGAATTCAAAAAGCCTACATGGATTAATTTTTCATGTAGGCATAGTGGCATGGAGCTTACATGGAAGTAAGCAGCTGTGCAATCCAGTAAACTAAGCTGAGGGGTATGCACGAGTGTGCGAACATGGAAGTGTCCGTGGCATGCACATCACCTCATAAGCAGGTAAACTGCATGTAAATGATGGTGTTAGAGTGATCCAGCAAGCAGACAGGCAGTCCTGCAGACCCCGTGTTGGTGTCCAAAGTGTACACGGAAAAATTCCATGTGCATGAGATAAAAAATGAACAGGGGCTGTAAAAGCCCAGTTAGAAGGACAGAAATAGCATAACAGACATGGATATGTGCAAAACAATGCCCTGTGTGTCCAAAAAGTAATGTAAAATAATGTAAAATAATTCTTTTTTTAATAATCATGTTTGCACAAATGACAAAAATAAAATATGTGACAATAATGCATTATAGGGCCTTGCATGGAGTATGTACAGTGGTAGATTTATGTGGTTGCTAAGCAAGCAGGGTCTGTAATAGTGTAGTTTCCTGGTTGTGTGCACGGATCTGTATGCAAATGAAATGGGATTACTGAATAGCAAAAATGAGTATCCGTGCCCGTAGATCATATCTGTTTAGCCCCAGAACCATGATGGTGTCCACAAAAGAGGCAGCTGACATCAAAAGGGGGTGTGTCTGCATTTCTTTAAGCACATTGGACCTCAGAGGTGTATATTTGCCTGCCGTGTTGCTGAGCTGAGCAAGGGGGGTGTGTGTCCAGTGCCTGCTAAGTTTTGTTTATATTTGGGGCACATGTTTTAGATAGTTTGAGCGGGTTTGCATGGTGCACCGCTGTATTGAATATGCCCATCAATGGGGGTGGGTTCACTGAGTGCTGAGCATTGTTTATATCTGCAGCGTGGGTTTGGGCACCATGCCACAGTGCTTAACAGAGAAGGCTGTTAAAAATAAAAGAAAAAAGAAAATTGACTGGTTAAGCCAGTCATATATAAATTACTGATGACCCCTGTACCACTTAAACTGGGCCATTAAAACACTGATAATGATGTACTTGGCAGGTGAACTGCATCACAGGTAGCCAATCCCACAGGCTGTACCTACAGCAGAGCATTAGAAAAGTTGCATACACCCTACAATCTGATTTCTCTCTCATACTCTGCACCGTGGAGTACAAACATGGGATTTTTAACTAAAGCAATGCTAGGGGCTGCTGCAACTCTGCTACATCTGTATGTGTTAGATGATGAGGTCACTGCTGCTGCTGCTGACAATAGCCTAGACTGAGAAGGAGAAGAGTGTTCAGGCCCAGGGTAACCTTCCAGGAGCTACATGAGCTGGAGATAGGTGGACCAAGAACATACTACAAGAACTCATCGAGCTCTGCCACCCTCAGCTCAAACCCAGAGCCAAGAGAGAGGAACCTATCCTAGTGGAAACAAAGGTATGTGTAGCCCTTAGGATACTAGCTATAGGTACTTTCCAAAGACCAATTGGGGAAATGATGGGGGTCTGACAGGCATCAGCATACAGGGTACTCCACCAGTTCCTGGATGCCATGCTAGCACATGCCAGTGAGCACACTCATTTACCCCACACCCCTGAAGAGAGGGCTAGCAGTATGCAACTCTTCTACTATGTAGCACACTACCCTGAGGTACTGGGTGCCATAGACTGCACTCATGTACACATCAAAGCACTGCCCATTGAGGAGGGTACAGTCTATGTTAACCGCAAGGAGTATCACTCCATCAACTGCCAGGTTGTGTGCAATGCCCAGGGCATTATCATGAATGTGTGTGTTGGCAGTCCTGGCAGTTATCATGACTCCCATATCTGGCACACATCACAGTTGTACCAGATGTTTGCCGGGGGGGTACATCCCATACGGCCATCTACTGGGGGATGCTGGCTATGCACTGGAACCATGGCTGATGACACCCATCAGAAATGCATGCACAACCAGCAAAGAATGCCATAATGAGTCACACCCACAAACTAGTAACATCATAGAGCATGTGTTTGGGCTGGTCAAGTCGTGGTTTGTGCGCCTAGATATGTCTGGTGGAGCCCTGCAGTACTCTCCAGCTACATGTGTACAGATGCTCAGAGTATGTGGCATGCTACACAATATGATCCTGTGGAAACAGCTGTGGCAGGATCATCAGAGGGAAGGGATACACAGCCCCCCACCAGTGCCTATGTCCCCACAGCCACATCATCAGGGGGACTCAGAGGAGGAACCCTCTGAGGCTGTCTCTGTAGGAAGACGTAGATGTGCCCGGTATGCCCTGGCCTTGACCAAGAGGCAACTGATAGCACATGTACTGACAACCTAGGGTCCTAGGGAATGACACCTTACTCTGACTCGCATACATAGTAAAAAGGGTGCCAGTCAGACCACACAACCTGTACCTAACCATGTACTGGCTATGTACTGCAGGCATCAGACAGAGCCAGCCCTGAATCACAAGCCTCTCAACTGCTGTGTTCACAAGGTAAGTCACTATCCTATACAACAAATGTACATGATACTAGACTATGGCAGCATATGTACGGACCTGCTGCATGTATGCAAGGGAATAGAGTGGCCTACTGGGCTACTTGCAGAGAACTAACAGCTACTTGAGATGACATGTACTCTGTCCAATAGTGGGTGCCCCATAATATGCATTAGGCCACATGGCTGGAAACCCCACTGCATTATGCAAGGGAAATGCCAAACAGTGGCATCATAGGACAGATGCACAATTGCAATGTCAGAGTGCCCTACCCAACACATCATTGTTCCCATGCAACTGTAGTAACAGTAGGTTTGTAAGGCTATATCAGCAGACCACACAATTCCAGGGCTGTCACAAAGAACTTGGCCGCATCTTGTATTTTCCAAAAAATGCAGGGGTCACAATGTATGTCTGTATGTTGATAGTGTGAGGAATTAAATCTCATTTTCTGGTGGCTGGTGTGGCTCACTGGGCTAAGGATATCTGCATGGTTGGTGGTGTTGATGGCTCAAAGCTGGCCACACCTACAACATTTGCTTGTGATTTACTCATATGGTAGTAGTCCCACAGACTGTCATAGCACTGTAATCTGTTACTGCAAGGAATCTGGACACAGCCAGAGAAAATGGGGTGACAGAGGTCCAAACCTACAGACATTATACATGCTCTGAGTAACCTAGAAGATGGCTAGTATAACAGCAGGTTGCAATAGATCAGACTAGCTGCAGTAAATAAAGGCCATCACATAACTGTGTCAGTACTTACAACAATTCAGTGGACTGCATTTTATAGTATATTACCAGATAAATACAACTGTATGAGGAACCGAGCAGGCATATGGGGTGTAATGTTGGACATTTTGCAAAATCATGTACAGTGAAAGGTATGAAGACTGTCACCCTGTATGTGGTGTTACATCATGTACTCCAGTAACATCATACCTCTCAACCTCTTAGAGCAGGGAATCTGGACAAAGCCATAAACAATAGTGGGACAAGGGCCAAAATATAAGGATAAGGATTATCTATTGGCCAGACAAATGTGGAAAGTTAATAGAATAACAGGTCTTGCATTAACATGAATCCCCTGATCTGTATGGAGTCAGTAACTCAAATGTCTCTCATCACATCCTAATGTCAATCTGTAATATTTTGCCCCTAATGTGCCAGAAAATCACAATGCTATATAAAACGTACCAAAAGTATGATGCAAAACTCTACACATTCCATTACAATCTGTACAGTTGATAGGTATGAGTCACATATTACATTTAGCAAACAGCCTGGGAATGCATTGGATAAAATATCAGGGAGGTGCTGCACTATGGAAACAGGTGCAGCACCCAATTGGCTGCAGTACAAAAATTCCTGGACTGGACTACAGGTAGGTTTGGCCTGGAGTCACCTTGTAAGCACTGACAGTCACACTGGGCATGCTCCTACACTTAGCTAACTTGAGCTCATGTCTGTTGCCTCATCTGTCCAAAGACCTGCTATGTGGTCAGATGTCTGTACAGATGTAAAGCTACATATACATATCTATGTCTCCCTATCCCCCTCATGCTTGATTAGTGTTTCTATCAGTGTGTTCCACATATGTATATATATATATATATATATATATATATATATATATATATATATACACATAAATTATATATATATATATATATATATATATATATATATATATATATGAATGATAAGATATATATATAGCTGTATAAAGTACAATGATACATAGACTCCACTCATACATCTACAGAACACAGTTACATTACTGAAACACACAGCTACATTTAATGAGACAACCCTGTTATACACATTGATATAGATATGGATGGGGGATGTACGAATGTTCCCACATACCCATGACTGCTGGGGTTATCTGCATATACACATCACACAGCCATCCAATGGCACCAGATCAAGGCTGCAGCAGTACATAATCTACTCACCCACAGACCCCTGAGCCTGCAGGCTGTCACCCTAGAGACAGACATAGGTATGCAGGTTGTGCAATGTACAATAGGTGCAACACACTCCTTGGACAGGCCATATTGTCCCTGCCCACATGTCTGCCTATCAAACTGCAAACAGCAACATGTGGCCAGACTGGTTGGTGTACATACATAGCAGGGATATGACCAGGTACCCCACCCCTAGGACACTAGATACAATAACCGTACCAAGCAGTATCACTCTGCAGGCTACCTATGCTGTCTAACACAAGGCCAGTTAGCATACTCCATAAGTACTATGCCTGCATCAACATATACAACAGACGTAACCTGTGGCATGTGTGGTAGATACTGCGAGCTATAGTGTGTAATACTAGTTAGGTAGAAGTTATAATATCCCATCCTCCGAGTGTGTGTGTGTGTGTGTGTGTGTGTGTGTGTGTGTGTGTGTGTGTGTGTGTGTGTGTGTGTGTGTGTGTGTTCATCGATATATCCCCTCAAAGCACAATGGACATGCTCATATGTGCTGTTTCCATGCAATAGTATGCATTTTCGGCCCTGTGACTGGCTGCTGGCCTCTAAATTCCCTCCTGTACAAGGCCTGTTAATGTCATCCACCTTAAGGTCAATGGCTGATAGTGTAGCAGCAGATAAATAGAGTGGTGCATGCTATAATTACAGTGAGCTATAGTGTATAATACCATAAACAAAACAAATGGTAGAACAAACTTAGAACTTTGAAAAGCGTAAAAGAAACCAATAAAAACAAATGGAGCAAATGTCAGTAGAAAAATTTACTATAAGCGCTTTCGGTAAAACCAATGCTTCACCTTCTTCTCTACTGACATTTGCTCCATTTGTTTTTATTAGTTTCTTTTACGCTTTTCAAAGTTCTATAGTGTATAATACTAAATAGGTAGGAGTTTTTATCTCATAGCATCAGACTGTATGTGTGTGTGTGTGTGTGTGTGTGTGTGTGTGTGTGTGTGTGTGTGTGTGTGTGTGTGTGTGTGTGTGTGTGTGTGCGTGTTTGTGTGTTTGTATATGTGTGTGTTTGTGTGTGTGTATATGTGTGTGTGTGTGTGTGTGTGTGTGTGCCCGTGTGTGTGTGTGCGTGTGTGTGTGTGTGTGTGTGTGTGTGTGTGTGTGTGTGTGTGTGTGTGTGTGTGTTTATGTGAATATATCCCCTTGCAGCACTTCAGACAAGCCCCTATGGGCTATCTCTGTGCAATGGTTATGCATTTTGCACCCACTGACTACCTGCTTGCCTCAACAGTAGCCTCTGTTACAAGGCCTGTTGATGTCATCAATCTTAAGAGCACTGGCTGACAGTGAATTAGCAGATAAATAGTGTTGTGCATGCAATAAATACTGCAAGCTATAGTGTGTAATACTAGATAGGTAGGAACTCTAATTTCATAACATCCAACTGTGTGTGTGTGTGTGTGTGTGTGTGTGTGTGTGTGTGTGTGTGTGTGTGTGTGTGTGTGTGTGTGTGTGTGTGTATATGTGTGTGTGTGTGTGTGTGTGTGTGTGTGTGTGTGTGTGTGTGTGTGTGTGTGTGTGTGTGTGTGTGTGTGCATGCACGCGTGTGCGTATGTGTGAGTGAGTGTGTGTGTGTGTGTGTGTGTGTGTGTGTGTGTGTCTGAATATATCCCCTTACAGCACTTCAGACAAGACCTATTGGCTATCTCTGTCCAATGGTTATGCATTTTATGCCCACTGACTAGCTGCTGGCCTCATCAGTGGCCTCGTCAAAAGACCTGCTGATGTCATCCACCTTAAGAGAACTGGCTGACAGTGTATTAGCAGATAAACTGCATTGTGCATGCAATAAGTACTGTGAGCTATAGTGTGCAATACTAAATAGGTAGGGGATGTACTCTCACAGCATCCAACTTGTGGGTGTGTAAATATGTCTCCTGATAGGACTAGAAACATGCCCATATGGCTTACCCCTGGGCATTGGTTATGCATTTTATGGCCCTGTGAACAGATCCTGACTCAAAATTGCCCTACTCTACATAAGCATAATTGATCTCCGCCATCTTCTACAGTTGTACATGCAGACTACCCAGGTGATGTATCAAGGATAGTAGAGTTTGTCACAGAGTATGAAAGCATGATGACACTGACTGTTCCCATTGTCCCTGACACAATGTTCTACAAATATGCACCTAGGGAGCCATGCACATATACTGGAATATCTTGTTGATGTAATTTCTCTGTTGTGCTCTCTTGGCATCCTGTGCCTTTATATTTCTGCCATGTGTCCATAGTTGAACCACTCAGACTCCTGGGATAAAAACATAAACAGCTCCGTGACACACCTGTCATTCAGTAACACTACTACCAGTGTACCATCAGGCAACAAAGATATACAGCATTTGAGGTGGACTCCTGACACATGTCAGCATATAGTGCCTGTCATTGCCTACAACAACTGCCATGGCATAACACTACCGCACTCCACAAAAACATTTAAAGTTATATGGTCACCCTGTGCCTCAGACACATATATGCAGGTCCCCACATGGATGGCATGGATGGCAGGGATGTGGCACAGATATCCTCACATAGACAGGGTGTGGTGCGGTGGTACCTGAGGCCTAGGCTGTGCCAAGCGGTTGACAGCATGTGTGTGAATCATGGTGACATGGGTCATGGAGTGATTCTGTGTGTGTCTGTAGGTGACCTGCATGTGACAGTGGTGTTGGAGTGTGCGCATGTACACAGTCAAGCTCATGGCTAACCCTACATATGGATACAGTGGACAGCTGTGGGCCGTACATGGTAGAGTGGACAGTTCACTGTCTCTGGTCATGAATACAAGAAATGGCTCCTCCACAAGTAGCATGGGTAACACCATGCCAAAGGTAAGATGTGGTGCTAGTACCTGATGGTGACTGCTATCTGCTGGGCCTTTGTCCCCTGTGGGTCTGCCCAGAGCCATGTGTCCATGATCTACCATGCTTTGGTGTAGACAGCACACCTCCCTCTGTAGCACTGGAGGTTCTGCCATTATGGTAACATGAGTGTGCATTGCCATGTGGACTACCAGCAGATTGTGTTGCTGGCACACATCCACATGCCCAATGCCCAAGCCCAACCACATGTTACAGCACAGACAATGGGCACTCAAAAATAGATACTGTCTGAGCCCACTGTCTGTCCACTACATCAATGAAATGTTCCTTGGTGTCACCAATGTTGTGGTGGCCATCACAGATGTCAGAATGGGCTGCTCAGCTCATATCTGTGCCTCCAAGATAGCCCGAAACATGTGGCAAGATTCTCACCATGTGACACCAGCAACAGGAAGGGGATGGGCAGCAGTCCTCCTTTGAGCATCCCTGCCAATCTGCCTGTGTGGAACCTGGACAGCTGTCTGGCTATGGCCAGTGGCCACACTCACTTGCTCCATAGTTCTCACACTGTCCTGTACTATGTTGCCACCCTCTGACTGTCCAACATATATGTAGCCTTTGCTGACTGGGTATGTGTGGGGCATACTGACTGTGTGTGGGGACAATAGAGGCAGAAGAGGGATGTCAACCTCTGGGGCAGATTCAGCCACTGACAATCCCACCTGTGCCTCACTATGGCCACCATCATCATCAGAGTCCGATGAGAGACTGACAGCAGTTTGTGAGAGAGACAGACTCCAACCCCCCTGTTCACCTGTGAGAAACAAGAGAAAAGCAGTACATTACCATCTGCACTATTATGTATGGTAATCCACACAGACTCATACAGATGAGGACCTACAACTGCATTACACGTCCCACATCTTCTCATCTCTGATCCTATGCAGAACACACACACCCCCAACATACACAGACAACCCAGGGCCTGTATAACATGCACGTCAGCCACATCCGGGTAACATTGCCAGTGCAATACACCTGTGAGGTATGCAATATGACAGTGTATGTGACAGAAACTACACATAAAATCCAGTACACCTATCTTGACAATAATATGCCAGTTATAGTACTGCTGCCTTAGGTATGTAACTTCTCCCTGTTGTGTTTGCATGGGCATCTTGGAGTAATTTCCTCATGTATAGCAGGCTGTGTAGTTGTTCATAAATATAAGTGCAAACATGTCGATGTTTGTGCAAATGCACACCTGTCATTCCCTAGGCTATGCACTGTAGTTAACTGCTCCAAAATGGAACATACAATTATTCTATCCTAGCTAAGCAGAACACTTGTGCAAAAGGCAAAATAGCAGCCCTTAACATTCATAACGTATATCTGATCAGGCAAAACAACAGAATGCCACCTACCAGGTACAAGACCATGAACTCTGGCCACACCTGACATACTTGTGAAAAGGTGAGGGAGAGGTATTGTCAGCAACACCAAATGTTAGAGTGTTACAAGGTAATATGTGCGTATATCCACATGTAAAGTAGCTAATGTGATGCTGACTATATTGCTGACATTCTGAGTATGTGTGCACAGCTGTGGTGAAAAGCCAACCCCCTCCCCTCTAATGCAGATAGACCTGACAACAATGTACTGATCTGTAGAGCCTGCCACAATGACTGCAAATGTATTATACTGGTGAACAGAGTCGGCATACCTAGATGCTCCTCTGATGTGGACACTGTGGCATGTTGGTTGGCTAGGAGATGTGGGTTGATCCTAGGTTTGCCAGGAATTCATCTGTGGCTGAGAGTGGTTGTTGTGTTGCAGGCCCTCCACCAGTGTCAGCACAATCCCTGGCAATAGCAGCTGCCCTTTGACTTGTGACATTGACAATGTCTGTGGCCTGGTGTTGAACCTGCTTGTAGGTCCTGTCCTGTTGGCCAATATCATTAACAGCCCTCACAACATTGGCCAACAATGCTCCCCACTGATCTGGATTGTGATGACCCCTTGACAGCAGGACGTGATGGTTGAATCTGACAGCATCCACTATAGCATAATTTTCTGCAGATAAAAATAGAGGATATCTCTGTCGATATATCATACCTGCAAGGCAACAACAGGGGAACACATTACAGGACCAGATACATGGATGGCCACTATGTACAGACCCTGCACAACCAAAATGGGCTGCACACTCCACTGCTCCCTCACACATCATACCCCACAGTCTATCAACACACTACATGTGTGGCTATCACCAAGATAATAGCAGTACTGGTTATGTCCTTCTGTGCCATGGCAGAGTCAGCTGTATATCTCTACACCCATCATTGCAGTCTACTGTGGTGTATCCCCTATGGGCAAAGTCCCACTACTATGTCATATAGCAACTGTCAGACAAATAGCTGTGTGGTATTATAACAACTATATGAGGACAGTCCAGCAACACCAGTGTGCCACAATGACAGACAGCAATGTAAACCTGCTATAGTATATTTTTCCTGTAGGCATCATACCTCTCCACAACACAGATGTTCCCTGAATGTGAATCTGTGCATCATAGATGTGGTCCTTTTGGCACACACATGTGGATGTCTGACAAATGGTTGTCCAACCATTGATGGTTGATGTCAGAATATAGAGAATCTGGCTATCACACACCAGACCCCTCAGAAAACACTTATGGTACAGTAATATCTGTTAGTCTATTCATACTCTTACATTGTATAGCCAATATCTATACTCTGTTGCTCAGTTTGGGCCTGCCCCTCCCACTAACTATGGCTGTGACCTGAATTCCTGCTGTAAGGGGTTAACAGTCATGTTAGCCATAGCTCTCAAGCAATGAGGTACAAACAAAACAGTGACCTAGACAGAGTACATTAGGAACAGTCAGGGATACCTTTACAATGTCAGAACTATTTTTGTGTGACACTGACAGACTGAGAGGAGGTGAATTATAGTACATCATTTGCTATTACAGCTGTGTACATGCTTACTTACTGGCAGTTTGTCTAACACCTAATCCACTAGCTTTCCTACAGCAGCCAACTGTTGTAGGAGGGAGTAACAGGGGCAGATTTGTGATTTGATTCAAAGAAGGGACAGTTGAGAGGCATACCTGTAGCTGTTGGACAGCAGAGTATCACCAGCATGTCAATACCATAGCTGTACTACAGGCCTACTGTTGTAATCCCTATTGCACATGCATCCAGCCTCCCATCTGTATCCCATTATATGAGGACATGTATTACATACCTGGTAGTGTGAAGTAATCCTATTTTGACCAGAACCTTTGTAAACAGCTTGCAAAATGGTTGTCTGTCCGAGTAAAGCAACATACAGATCTTTTCCCCATAAGCATAAGCAGCTGATTGCCTTTTGTAGGCATTGCTCATTAATAGGTGATTGTCTGTGTACTGATCTGTGGCTCAGACTTGCTAATTGCATCCAAAACAACTGTGCTGCACTTTCATTAGCCAATGATGTGGCAACACAGTGCAATATTTAAGAGCTTCATATAGGCCTTGGCCTCTTTCTTAGTCTTTGAGATGGACATTAGTGAGGTGTGGATAATACAGCATCACAGAGGGTAGGCACAAATGCTGTCCACTTTTAAGATTTATGAGGTATTTCCACAGTTTTTATGATATGTTTAACTATTGTCCCATGGCATTGTGATTATCTGGCATTTCGGTGGTAAACATTGTAAACATTGTGGATTGTGGTCAGTAAGGAGAGTGTCATGTGAGTGTCAGATATCATAGCCATCAGAATATGCATGCTGATGCAGTAGCTGCTATTCTATCAGCTCACTATGTTTTTAGGGGCAAACTGTGAAACATGTCCCTGTAGCTGGACCTTTGCCCCCCCCCACCCTTTATGTATGGTTTTGTCTGGATCCCTTGTTCTAGGGAGTTGTGAGGTATGGTAGGTCTGTAGCAGCTAGCTTAACATACAGTTGCGCATGTTCTAGGCTGCAGCTGCTTCTGCAGCCTGGGATACATAAGGGGGAGTGTGAACACTTTAGAGGACAGCAAGCTGTACATGTAACTGAGGCAACAGTGTCAGCTGTCATTACAGCAGAGCCAGGGTAAGGATACCCTTTACAGTCCACTCGAGGCACATGCTTATGTAACAGTCCCAATCACAGAGTAGTAGGCGACATATAGTTAGGCTATATGAATATGCGCAGTGTGTCCCTACCTACAGGCCTTTAACTTGCAAACATGGGTAGCAGTTAATTCAGTAGCAGCAGCCTGTGTAGGTTAAAATTGCATGGCTCAGTATATTACTTGCTATGTTCACAACAATGTAATTGAAGTGCAACACACTGGATTCTAAAACAGGATAGTGGGTGGCAAAATGTACTGTATGCAAAGCATTTTACAGACTGAGCTACTGAGTCAGTACTGCCACAGGTGTAGATGTGAGATATTTGTGCATGCATACAGTCTCTGGCACACATTGTCTGCATCCATCATTATGTGCATGGCTTTCAAAGGCAGTTGTTTTGCAGCAGGGTCCCAGTTGTACACATGTACTTTGCCATTGCTGCCTTAGCAGGTGTGTTTAAAAATGTTGCTGATAAAAGAGTACATGTAGCTTCTACCCCAGACTTCATGTACATACATTATTATTTATTTGGCTGTGTACTGGTGTACTTTTTGCATCAGAATCCCATTGACACTCTCATTTTCCCATCCTAGTAGATGTAATGGCAGTCTCTCAGTGACAATCAGTATATTTTTCTGGAAACAGCTGTTTTAATTAAGAGCTGAGTGGCCTAGTGGTTTAATGCACTATGCTGCATTTAATAGGGGCCTGGGTCTGAGACTTGGCAGGGATGATTATTTTGTACATGTACCTAACATTGTGAGAAACACATAAGATCATTAAGGTACAATAAAACATTTTTAAGTGAGTTTGTACAACATGTTGCAGAGCAGCACTCCACGTAGCTCTGTGCAAATTCACGCTAAAAATTTATAAAGAAAAGGGGGTGAGATGTCAATGGTGAAATGGGGGCAAGCAAGGGGGAAAACATACTGAAAGGCAGGTAGGGATGTGCAGGACAGATGTAGAGAAGAGGCATAGCTTTCCATTTCTTCTACAATAACAGCTGTGCACTTTGACAGATTTTGTGAATGAATTTGGATTTTCAAACCCCAGAGAGAGGGGTGAGGACAACATGAATGTATTCGTCAAGCCAATTGGACCAAATTTGTTGTGTCCAGTGGATACATGTGTGAAATGGAGAGCTATGTATGGGGCGATAGTTTTTTGCAGGACAGGTGCCCTTTTTTTAAGGAGAGAGTGAAATGTTGGGGAAGGGATATAGGTACATGTGGGGAGGTAAGTTAGGTAGGAGAGGATGCAATTGTAGACAGACAAGACAACAGACAGGGGTGGTGTGTGACACATGAGGAGGGTAAACACCTTGGATGAGGAGGGTGTTGTGGAATCTGAGAAGCATGTCCCTCCAGATGGCAGCAACATGACTGAGCTCCCCAACCAAGGGCAATCAACATTGCTCCTTCACTGGCCCAAAGGTGGCTGTGCTGGAGGCTGGGTGCCAGGGCCAGCAGGCCCCACCAGGTTGAGTCTGCCCTAAATCTGGTGCAGAAGTCGTTCATAGCTCCTATGAACTATCCTGTGCACCATGGCTGGTAGTTAATCTTGGGTGACTGGCACCCCTATGCCAACACCCAGGGGCCCCGTCCCCTGAGGGGGTCCCATCTGCAGGTGGTGCAGGGGCAGTGGAGAGGGCACCACCAGCCTGGATCCCAGATGCACTGGTACCCAGTGTCATGTCAAGCTGAGGTAAGGTAAGCAGATCAGTAGGAACCAGTCTACCATGTCGTGCTGTGGTGATAGAGGTATAGCAATGTGTACAGGTTAGTTATGAATAATACAATTTGTTAGCAATAAAAGCATGCAAGATCATTGGAAATAACCCAGTCATGTTTCAATGCATATTATATGGAACACAACAATAAATAACATAACAGTCAGTATATTAAAAGCATGCCAGTAACAGTTATGACATAAGGCCAGCATCATAGGTATTTAACAAGATATGTTAATATGCAACCATTATAATACATAACAATAGTAAAACACATGCCTCAAAATAAAGTTTAATGTAACAACAGATGTTAACATTAAACCATAACCAATGGATAACAATAATAAATAAATGAAGATAAGGGGTGGTAAGAGAGAGAAATAAACAGTCCATTAATACCATTATAGTCTATATTGTGGAGAACATTACTGCTATCTACTATACAGGTCTGTCCTTTCTTTATGTTTATAAATGGACTATAGCTGCTGTAGCACATACATACCTCTCAAGCTATCTGCATGGGGCACTATGGGCCAAGCCATAACAGCTGGGAGTAGTAAACTATACAGAACATGTGCACATCAGGTGGACCTATATAACTACCAAGGTGTACTGTGGGCTGATGTAGTGATAAATTCCTGGTTAGATACTTATGTTGATGGTAAATGTGTGACAGAGGGATTACACAATACTAATTACATTCTGTGACAGCATGACACTTGAGAGACATGTATGTGCACAATACAAAACCTATACTACTATCATGCCTTGCTTGACAGGCATGGGGATAGAACCCAATAGGAGTGACTGCAGAGGACATCTGCATCAAATATATTAATTGACTGCAGCAACCTTTAACAGACACTCCAGGCATACAGCCAAACCAATGATTACACATTTTATTTTATTTTATTAGCCTTATATTTATTTCCTTTATTTTTTGCTGTATATTCACATACCTGGTAATGATTTTGATAGTCTGTGACATTTAAGCACACAATTATTTACCCAGACTATGGCCTAACTCACTGTAGTTCCTGTGGAGAGAAAATCTGTAATCATTTTGTGACTGCTTCTGTAATATATAGTGCTACAGAGCACTGGATTTGAACCCTGGTCTATGTGTGGCAAAATGTATTTCAGACAGAGCATCCAACAAACTGAACTACTGAGTCACTGCTGCTTACTAACTGACTGATATTTGCCTAAAGCTCACCTGGAACCAATATCTGACCTGGTATTAGTAGCACAGTTTTATATTAGATGGCAGTGACAGGTGAACACACAAGCATGAAATTCAAGCATGACAGAGATACTAGGTAACATATACATTACTACATATAATGCAGATGTACACAATATATATCTGTGAAGTCTACAAACCATATCAGATTATTGGGTTGGCTAGCTCACCCATATACAGTTGCAGACATTATATTTGCAGTCTACAGCTATTACACTGTTAGACTTGCCTGTAGCACAATATCTCAGAGCCTGAATGCATAAAGCTGAAATGCAAAGGTTAAAACAAGGCAATCCTGATATACACAATATACCTTGGGTGTTATTGTTATGGCTTCATGTGTTATTGCAGAACAGGTGTCATAATTCATTTCTTGTAAAATAGCTCTGAATCTACACTTATTGCAGAACACTCTTTATTAGATATACCTTGAGGGAGAAACTGGTATTGTTTTATGTTTTTATTACACAACAGTTGTCATAATTGAATTTTATGCAAAACAACCCTAATGCCACACATATTGCACAACACAGCTTTATTAGAGGTACCTTAATGCAGTTACTAGTATAGTTTCATGTTTTTATTGCACAGCAGTTGTTGTAATGCAGGTATTGCAATACAGCTGTAATTACACAGTTATTGCAGTAGAAACTTTATTTTATTTACTTTAGCAAAGTTAATACTTTACTCTTCCCTGCTTATGGCATTACAGTTGGTAGTAGTCACTTATTGAACTACAGGTCTTTGTCCACATTAATTGCATTACAATCTTTACTGTATATACCTAATGGCAGGTAATTATTTTTTTATTTATTATTTATTAACATTTGTTGACCGGGAAAGTTCACTGGGTCAGAGACCCATTTTCAGTGGAGGCCCGGAGAGAAAAGCTCCACAAGCACTACAAAAGAAAGACAATATTTAAAATACAATTAAAAGTATTACAGATATAATAGGGAGAAAACATATTACAATTTGCATTTCTTAGGATTTACATTAAACTGAACTAGAAACATCCTTACAATAGGTTGTAATGTTATATTAATAGACAAAGCATGGACTAAAAAACATTGCTTTCTTTGGTAAGATTATGGTATCCAGTATAGTAGGAATACACCAGTAAAATGTGCAGACTGGGCTTTGTAAAGTATTTGGTGAAATGTGCTGTTTAAGGTGGTTTGCTCCTGAGGCAGGTGCAGGATGGATTGTTTAGATAATGTGTATTTAGAGCTACTTTAAAAGTTTTTGGGTGGTCAATTTGGGTTATTTCTGATGGAAGGTTATTCCGCTGTCTAGCTATGGTATGGGAGAACAGACATTGTTCTGCTCTTTTGTTGGGTTCAGTTACAGTAAGCATGTGTTTGCAGGAAGATCTTAGTGTTCTTGTGGGGGTATATGTTTGTAGGACTGAGTTGAGGGCAGGGCAGTCATTTGGTTTAGAAATTAGTTTGTGGGCTAAGGTTAGTTGAGTGTATTGTAGATGGTGGGAAAACTCTAGACATTTTAGCTTGGTGATGGCATGGCAGTGACGAGAATGGTGTGGTATTTCCGAGGCACATTTGGCTATTTTGTTGTAACAGGATTATACTTTATTACTAAGGGTTGTGTGCAAATTAGTAAAAATGGCACTACCATATAGAAGGGAGGGGATGAGTAGAGTACTGGCTAGTTTTATTTTGGTTTTTGTATCCAAGTAGAGCTTGTGGCAATATAGTTTACCTAGTTTGAAATGTGTTTTCTTTATTGCAGTTAGGATGTGTGGTTCATATGTGAGTTTATCTATTGTTATAGCTAGTAATTTGGTTGTTTTCACTAGTTCTATTTCTGTGCCATCTTTAGCAAGGATTTTGAAGTCAATGTCAAGTGATTTGGAAGAAAAAAGTAGAAGTTTAGTTTTTTGGGGGTTTAGCATTAGTTGTGCATTAGTAAGCCGTGATTCGATAGAAGTAAAGGCCTGCTGTATAACTGTGAGGAGGTCTGAGAAATTTTTGGAGGTGGATATCAGTGTTAAACCATCAGCATATTGGATGAGATTCTGGATTTGTGGGGCTTTGTGCAGGTCATTGATGAAAATATTGAACAGTAATGGACCTAAAATGGATCCTTGTGGTACTCCTATATTGTTAGGTTGGTAATAGGATTGTAAATTTACCCACCTTACTAATTGTTCCCTGTTCTGTAGGTAAGAGGTAAACCAGCTGAGGGATTTTGAGGAACAACCTACTCATGATAGTTGGTTTACTAGCTTAGTATGTGACACTGTTGAAAGCCTTAGATATGTCTAGTAAGATTATTAAGGTTGGATGGCCTGCATCCAAGGCTTTATTGACAGAGTCTGTGAAAGATAGTAGGGCAGTAGTGGTGCTATGCCCTGGCTGGAAAACGTGTTGGGTAGGGGATAGAAGAGCATTATTTGAGAGGTGTTTAAGTAGTTGTGGATGAACACATTTTCCAAGATTTTTGATAGTGGAGAGAGTATAGAGATAGGACGGTAGTTAGAAAGATCATGGGACTTTCCCCCTTTGTGTAGTGGGGTAATGATGGATTCTTTCCACAGAAGAGGAATGTAGGATTCAGAGAAAGAGTGATTTATGAGAATGGTAACTTGATATGCTATTGAGCTAGCTGCTAGTTGCAGATATTCTGGGGGAAGATTATCTGCAGACAGTGAGCAAGGTTTGAGTTGTTTTAGGAGTTTCAAGATCAGCAAGGTTGGTACAGGTTGGATAATGAAGGAGGTGGCTGGTTGTGTAGTAGAGTGATCTGCAGGGGAGGGGGAGTGTTTTGTTGATGGTGGGAAGTGTATGTTTGAAGTGGATGTGAAGTCTTTGAGTAGCTTTTGAATGGTAGAGGTGAAGTGGGTATTAAAATCTTGGGAAATTTCTTGTGGGCTTTTATTTGGTGCAGGGATGGTGCCTGGGTTAAGTAGAGAGGAGACAGACTTCCAAAAGTTTTGGGGATTGTTATATGAGGTGGATAGTTTAGCAGAAAAATAATCTTTTTTATCTTGTATCACTAGCTTTTTGGATTTGTTACGGAGTTCTTTGTAGTGGAGTCCATTTTGTTTTGTTTTGTCTTTCAGCCATATTTTCCATGCCTTGTTTCTAAGAAAGATAGTTTGGTTATTTTGTTAACCAGGGGGTACGGTTGGTTTTAGTTTGTTTAGTACATATTGGAGCTAGGCTATTCGGGGTATTTAAAAAGACTCTGTTGAAATAGTCAACGGCTTCATCTAAGGGGAGTATTTTTAATGGGTTCCCGTTTTGGGAGTTTAGGATACTTATAAACTTATTTTGGGCAACGTGGGCAAAATTCCTGGGGGTTCTATATGAGTGCTTTTTGATTGCTTGAAGGTGAGTCCTATAGGTATATGCTGGAAGGTAGTTGCTTATTGTATTTGGTAGGGTGCCTGAGTTAGAGTAGTTTTGGGGTTGGGTTACAAGTATCCAGTTGAGGGTTGATTCAGAGTCAGTTGCTAGACCGTGAGTGGGAGTAGTGATGAGTTGGGTGAAACTGTGAAGGTTTATGCTGTTTGCTGGAGAGGGTGTGTGTAAGTTTAGCCAATTAATATTGGTGTCTCCTAGAATTATAGTTTCATGCAGTAAATTCTGATTTATCCAAGATAAAAAGTCTTTGAGTATATGTATATTATGGACTGGGGGAATATATATTACTGCTATGCATATTTGTTTGTTCCTATTTATGTGAAAGGATATAAGTAGTAGCTCAAGGTTACTGAAAGTGAGGATGGGTTTTGTATAGGTTGTTATTTGTATTGAGTTTTGACAGATTAATGCTACACCACCACCCTTTTTATGAAGTCTTTCTGAACTAATTATATTATATCCTGTAGGGAGAATTTCAGTGTCAGTAATGTGTGGTTTTAGCCATGTTTCTGTTATTGCAATAATATTTGGGGTGTGGGTAGATAGCCAGGCATGGAATTCAGTACTTGTATTGCAAATGCTGTGAGTATTCTATTGTTACTAGATGAAGCGTGTGTTGAGATGTGTGATTAGCTAGCCTAGTTTTGGATATATGGGTGTGGTGAAATGTTTGGTCAGCTTGGTTGGCAGTGAATGTATGATTGTTGAATGAGCCTGGATTTGGATGGATATCTCCACATTGTATTAATGTATGGAGTAGATAAAATTTGGTGTAAGATTGTTGTTTATGTGGGGTGGGTTTGTAGTGTAGTAATAGACATAATTTAAATTTGGGGGTAGGGGGTAGTAGTTTTAATATGTCCAAGGTAATGGTATTAACTGCTAGCAGAGAGAGAGAGAAGTTTGAGTAACTATGCTTGTTTAGTTTTATAGGAAGAGTTTGTCTGCTGAAAGTGGTTGGTGGGAGGTATATGGTTGCATGTATGGATGTGGTTCGTATTAGTAGGTTTAGAGTTAAAATATGGATCATGCAGGGAATTATACTAAATAAGTGGTGATATGTGTGGATTGGAGGGGTCATAATAATTGAGGAGTTATGTGGGTGTGGTTGATAGGGTGGGTCTTTCAATTTACTGATGGTGGAAGGAGTTGATTGAATGATGGAGAGAGAGGGTGGGGTTGAGGATAGAGATAAATTAAATGAGAATGGGGTGGGTGGAAATGAGGGTGGATAGAGGAGCAAAGTGAGCCTGAACGTAGCGAAGGCGAACAGAGCGGGGCTAGTCCCGAGCCTCGAGCTGCTGAGAAAAAGCCAATCAGTCACTAGTGAAACAGAGCAGTGGTGAAATGGGGGTTGGATTAGAAGGGAAGCTAGGTAAGGATGAAGAAGCAGAGATCAACAGTAGTTGTTTCAGGTTACGAGAGATTAAGGGTTGAGATGAGGGAGGAAGACATAGAATGCTAAAGCTGCAGGGTAATTAAGGCGAAAGTAGAGATGGTAAGCAGAGGGATGAAGGAGTGTTTATGGGAGGTCCCGCAAGGCTGGGGAAAGAAAAATAGTCCAAGGCCTTGCTATTGGGCTAAAGGCTAGAGTAGAGGCAAATACGGGGGGGTTAAAAGAATGGAGAGGGGATTAGCTGCTGGCGACCCTGGTAGTGAGCATACTCTAACCACCTAACAAAGGTTAAGGCAGGTTGTAAGTGTTAATACAGTTAAACGTTAAATGCACATACTTTTCTTTTCTTTTGCTTTTATTTTGGCAATATCTGGGAGTAGCTTTTGTTGGAATTCTGTACTGGAACTGAGGTGCAGGAGTATTTAGATGTCCAGCAAGGCAGAGCCAAAAGTCATGTATGTCAGTAGGAGGAGAAAAGTCTAAGGGGATATAGAGAGAGAAATAATTACTGGAGAGCAATATGGAGTTGGAGCAACCAGCAATGTAAAAACAGCATCAACAAGCAAGAGGTATTTATCATTTAGCGACAGTTTTAATCAGGTACATCAGTCAAAAACCAATAGTACAGTGCGATAGTTCAAGACTCATTGCATAGCTAGTCTGATTACTATTACTGCCACTAGAATAGTTTTTTAAGCAATATGCACAGGGACATAAAATATTACACTACAAAGATAAAAACGATTGAATAACTCCTGAATTACAGGGACAATAAATACTACACTACAAGGGTAAAATCAATTAAATAACCCCTGAAATCACAAGGACATGGAATATCACACTACAAAGTTAAGAAAAAACAAGTAACTCCTGAATCCAGAGGATAGGTACATAGCAGCTGCGAACATAACAGCAAACGAGCTGCATCGTTATTTTCCCTATTGCTTTCTAGACTCAGTAAAGCACGTGTCTGGGATGATAGAATAAGATTGTACAATTTGCAAAGAATAGCTTAGAAAACATATTAAACATAACATAAGAGTCTATCCAGAGGGAAATGACCATGGTCCTCAACCTTTTTTTCTTTTACGGTTTTGCATTTCATCAACACAAATCAGAGTGCACGTATATAAAACGTCTAAAATGCTAACATACTATAACTTGCGCTCACTTGGTAGAAATAATGTAGCTAACTGACCTCTTACAGTTTGGTATAATAAGAAAAGAACCAGGTTTCAACATTTAAACATTATCAGAACTTCCAGCTTAGGCATTAACAGCAAAGGAGCAGTTAAACCCACTTACTTGGTAGCGAGGATGCTAGGGCAGGGACACACAGCAGCAGAGGGGCAAATGCAAGGAGAGAAAGATGGCACCCGGTGGGGCTGAGAAAAAGACAATTAGTCACTAGTGAAACAGAGCAGCGGTGAAATGGGGGGAGGATTAGGAGGGAAGCTAGGTAAGGATGAAAGAAGCAGAGAGCAACAGTAGTTGTTTCAGGTTATGAGAGATTAGGGGTTGAGATGAAGGAGGAAGACATAGAATGCTAAAGCTGCAGGATAATTAAGGGGAAAGTAGAGATGGTAAGCAGAGGGATGAAGGAGTGTTTATGGGAGGTCTCGCAAGGCTGCGGAAAGAACAATAGTACAAGGCCTAGCTATTGGGCTAAAGGCTAGAGTAGAGACAAATAAGGGGGGGGGGTTAACAGAGTAGACCGGGGATTAGCTGCTGGCGACCCTGGTAGGTTAAGGCAGGTTGTAATTGTTAATAAGGTTAAACATTAAATGCACATATTTTTCTTTTCTTTTGCTTTTATTTTGGCAATATCTGGGAGTAGCTTTTGTTGGAGTCCTGTACTGGAACTGAGGTGCAGGAGTATTTAGATGACCAGCAGGGCAGAGCCGAAAGTCATGTATGTCAGTAGGAGGAGAAAAGGTTTTCATTTCTTTTGCTTTTATTTTGGCAATATCTGGGATTAGCTTTTGTTGGAGTCCTGTACTGGAACTGAGGGACAGGAGTATTTAGATGTCCAGCAGGGCAGAGCCGAAAGTCATGTATGTCAGTAGGAGGAGAAAAGGTTTTCTTTTCTTTTGCTTTTATTTTGGCAATATCTGGGAGTAGCTTTTGTTGGATTCCTGTACTGGAATTGAGGCGCAGGAGTATTTAGATGTCCAGCAGGGCAGAGCCAAAAGTCGTGTATGTCAGTAGGAGGAGAAAAGGTTTTCTTTTCTTTTGGCAATATCTGGGTGTAGCTTTTGCTGGAGTCCTGTACTGGAACTGAGGCACAGGAGTATTTAGATGTCCAGCAGGGCAGAGTCGAAAATCATGTATGTCAGTAGGAGGAGAAAAGGTTGGTAGCGAGGACGCTAGGGCAGGGATGCACAGCAGCAGAGGGGCAAATGCACAGAGTAATGCTTTACTCTTTCTTGCTTATCTGACTATAGATTGCAAAATACAACTGTACTCACCACACTCATGGTGCGACCTGTCTAGGTGCCTGACATTTGCCTCAGTGTTGTAAGCCTTCTCCTCTGCAGCTGTTGGGAGTGAAGGACACTATTATGCCTACATGTTTAGTAGGCATTCAAGATTAGACATTGGTGAAACATATATAATGGTACTTACATACATGTGGGACATTCCCAGCTTGGAATTCTTGGACCCAGGTGTCCAAGATATCCCCCTTCCTTCTTTTCAGGTCATCATGGAGGTGACGACACTGCTCACCTGTGTAGGAGACACCAGTTACACTGGTGAGGTCCTTTGCCAGCTGGGTCCAGGCCTCCATCTTGCACTCTGAACCCTGTTACCTCCCTGCATCAGCTGGCCCTCATAGTTTTTTGCAAGGAGTCCAACCATGACCCTGGACTTCTGAATGCCCCAACATGAACCATCTCCAACACCTGCCATAGTGTATCCCTCTGAGAAAGCACTCCAATGGGTTATGCTGTATTCCCACCTGTTGAGCTTAATATAGCCTGTTTTCCCACCCTTACATGCCTTTGGGCAATTTTTAAAAATGGATTGCATTGCTTGACACTGCGTAAACTAGCACAGCTGAGCTGAATAGTGCTTAAACTGGCAATTCTTAACAGTACTCAGCAGTGTGCAAACCAGCTAAGCACAGCCAAGCAATGCCAAGCACTGCCAAGCAGTGCATAAACAGAGATTGTTTAAGCAGTACTTAGCAGATCTTAACAGGTCTTAGCAGAGTTTAGTTGAGTGCAGCAGATCAGGATTGAAAAATAATGACAATAATTTGTCTTTGGAAAATAAATGCTTAATTTCCCTTCTATGTATCTAAACCCTGCACCTACTGCACATAAGGCCATAACTCTAACCACTTGGCTATGTGGATATGCGGAATGCTGCTATACTTTTACATATACCTCTGCTCTAACTTTAAGCACTGCTAAACACTGCACTGCACCATGTAAACCCAATAAGCTATGCGTAAACTTGACCTATGAATCACAAATTAAATGTATTTGGTTTTTATTTTTAGATGCCTGGCACATGTCAATTGCTGCACTCCATGCCATGCAAGCTTGAAAAAAAAAATTAAGTACATTGATATAATGTACTTGGACAGTGCAGGGGGTGTTACTCATCTGTAGACAAAGTTAGTCCCACACTCCCTACACTGATTCAATAACCATGTTCTATAGCGCTCCCTCAGCAATTTGCCACCATTAATATGCAATGCGAGCTACTAAGGGGGAAACAGCATACACAGGCATGGTAACTTCTGTGTAGGCTCGGCACTATGCTTACACAGATTTTATTAAATCTGGGGGTGAGTGTTACATCACTTGGATGGGGGATGGGCTACTAATATAGATCATGGCTTAGGATTTTACAAAATGAACAGCTGCTGGGTATGTAGGTAAATACTTATCAAGAAAGGATTCATGTCAGCACTGTGATCACAACTATTAACTGTAATGGAAAACCTTAAATCCTCAGACAGTGGGACAGTGTCATGTATCACAGAGCTTCTGTTAAGACAGACATAACAGGTGATGTACATCAGGACCACAGTAAGGTATGAGGGAGGACTACATTTAAAGATATTCCATGACAAAGTGCACATCACAAAGCAAATGTATATATCGATGTAGCTCCCTTTTCTGCATTTCAGCTATAACTTTTGATGATCTGACTTCCTCGAAGTGAATTTAATAATGAATGACAAAGCAATGCTTGATAGCACTTTTGAAAATAATACCATATTGCACAAAACCTTGCCAGACATATCACACTTTGTATCAAGCTTTACTAAACCTGTACTTAAAGAACTGCTGTTAATAGACCATTAACAGATTATGAACATGTTCACAGGAATTTGACGAATAACCAAATTATTCATAACTATGCACAAAATAAATGTTAATATCAATAAGCAGTTATGTAGAGAAGAATATTCAACTGAGTGAAATGAACCAAGATAACAATTTAATGATATGTTTCCCCTATGTGGATTTGAACCCACAGAAGATCAAAATACAAGCATGTTGGCTGGTTTCCTTATAGATCAAACTAACAGGTGGCAGCCATTGCTTCTTAACAAACAGGTATTGCTTTTGCTAATTCATATTCCTGTGGATAATGGATGAATAAAGAAACGTCTGCCAATTATTGACCATTATAATATAAAAAGAAATAACAGCTATCAGCACATAACTGAAAATGTATGTGTAATCAGTTGGACAAACATTCCTCGTGGCTTAAATAAATGGGACTGTAGTATGAATGCTCACTTTATTAAGTGCAATGAAGTAAAGAAGTTATTTATGAGTTACTATTCAGAGATATACAGCAAGAGTAAATGATACTGTTGTACCTTAATGGATAACTACAAAATGCAACAGCATTATGTAGTAAAATTGCAACAGACAGCTGCTGAATATTAAAAGTTTGTTACTTTTTGTAAAATGAGGAATTATGATTTAAGGTCCTGTGGAGGATTGTGTTAGGGATAACAGATGTGTTTTTCTCCATCTGCACTGGGTACATCCTTAAGGGGATCATTTCAAAAAGACCTCATCATAAGGACATTGCAGAACATATTGATACCATACAGCTGCTGGATATTATGGGAAATAATAACAGCCCTCTCAGATCATTCACCATCCTTCAGTCCATCGAAAACTGAATGCCCTGCATCATACTATAAAAAGCACTGGAAGGAGTCAGTACCTTATGGCTCTTTCAGTCAATGCTAACCAAGGTAGTACAATCAGTGTGATATGTACGTTCCTCTCTAACATTTAACATGTACTAGAACTGTTTAATATTTGTAAAATTGCAAGTTTCACCTAATATGTACTTTACAAAGGAATGGTTTGAGTAATGAGACGTAGCTAGTAAAACTACATTAATTCCAAATAATTGTTCACTGCTTAGAATATATATATATGTTTAAACATCACCCAACCATTATTGTAGAACCTGGAAGCAAGCCATCCCTTCTCTTGTTGACCAAGTTAATTACATATGCACCACATGGTGTATATATGGTGTAATGATCTCCTGGCCTAATAAATTAAGCATATTATCTCTTTTATTTACTAGCCATTCTGGTCAAGACATATCTTATTTTTAATGCCTGTCATTAACAGTCTATAAGCAGTGTTATGCCTAGCCTTAAAAGTGTATAAATAGTGCTAGACAAGACATCCACTGATAAAGCTATACCTTGCTGATTGTTTTTCCTAGGTGGCATTAGCCTGTGGCATGTTACTTCTAGTTCTATCTTTATTTTTATTTTTATTTTGTTACTTCCCAAAATACTGTGTGCCTCCTATAAGCATTCCCCTGCACTCAAGGCACAATTTTCACACAGTGCTTAGTTTAGGAATTCCCTTGGCTCATCACAGGAATGGAGTCTTGCCCATGTAAGCTCTTTGATATGTCCTTTGCTATCTTTTAACTAATTTTCTATTGTATGATTCAATTCTAATTAAAAGGCTCCTTTCACTCACCTACAGTAAGCCACAAGCCACTGGGAGCTGAAATGTCTACAACTTTTCTATAACACCATGCGAGTGATACAAACATTTACTGCTTGCCATGTGCAACTTCTCAGTGGTGCTTTCATAATAGTGCAATTGTACTGCATTGTTTTACCATTTGTGTCTTACATTTACCTATGGATTGCTAACATTAACCACTTTGAACCTTAAGCAGCAACAGTACATTACTGTGCACTTTAGTTATTTTGGAAACTGCTTGCTGGTAATAGTACATTAACTATAAGTGCACACCCAGAGTTAAGTTAATTTGATCTGCTCTTAATCTACTGGTAGTGAAGTGTAGGTTAAACTATCTTTACTAGTGGTAAATGAGCTGTTATAATGTTACAATGAATGTTATTGGCAAGAAACTTCTGCCATGTCAGATTTACTCTTATATTATTTACTTTTCTGTTGTTGCTCGGCTCAGTTACTCATCGATAGTCCTACCTGAGAGCTCCACTTGGACTCACAGATTGTTAGCTGTGTGCATGCCATACCTGAACTGCAGTTAATCTGCTATTCTTATCTCTATGCAAGTGTGCAAGTCATATCTGAACTGTGATTAAGACACTATATTGCCTCTGTGCAAGTATCTTTTGGAATATCTGTTCCTTTCTAGCTCTGAACTGTCATATGTGCAAATTTACTTTTATTGGTGCCATCGAGATAATCTCAATTAATATTAGACATTTGATATTTAAAGTGCTGCAAACTATTGCATATTTCACAGTGGCTTACATAACAGTATAACAATCTGCATAACATTAGTCCATAAACTACTGCAAACAGAAGTATTATAATCTGTTCTTCCTGCATAATCAGTTAGATAATAACATAACTACTTTTAGGAGTACTTTAAGCCATCACCCTTTATCTGCACACAAAGCCTAACTACCTATGTTTTTCTGAGTTTTTAGCTACTGGTGTATTACTATTTCTCATAGCTGCCTTGGTGGATGCCGGGCTTAGTTATAAGGTGCTTCTTTTTTAACTTCCACCCCTCCAAAGTAATCTTCCCTACTCAACTACTGTTTCTACCAAATGTCTTCCAAAGCTTTGATATCCTGCCTAATTCTTCCATTGCATTTTATCACTCCTAGGAAATAACAATAGCTCTCTTATACCATCTTCCATTATTCAGCTCATCTAAAACTGAATGCCCTGCACTATACTATAAAAAGCACAAAGCAGAAATACTCATTACATCAAGGTTCCTTCACTCAACATTAATCAAGGCAGTACAATCACTGCAATATGCAGTTCCTCTCTAATGTTTAACATATATTAGAAATGTTTAATATTTGCATCATTACAAGTTTCACCTAATCTGTACTTTACAAAGGACTGGAGTTAGTAATGGGATGTAACCAGCAAAACTAAATTAATTTCAAATAATTGTTCACTGCTTAGAATGTATATGTTTAAATATGCCCCAACATTATCGTAGGACCAGGAAGCAAACCATCCCTTCTCCTGCTGTTCAAGTTAGCCACATGTGCTCTGCAAGGTCTATATAGTGTAGTGATATCTTGGTCTGATAAAGTGAACGTATTATTTGTTTTATTTACTAGCCTTTCTAGACAACATATATCTGATTTTTAATGCCTATCCTTAACAGTGGATAAGCAGCGTTATGCCTATTCTTAACAGTGTATAAGCAGTGCTAGACAAGACACCAACTGATAAATCTGTACACTGCTAATTATTTTTCCCAGATGACTACCATAGCTCTCAATCTCATAGCACAAAAATCTGGACAAAGCTAAAAAATGGGGGGGGGGGGGAAAGCCCCAAAATAGAGACAAATTTTAAATATTGCTCTTATAAACTTAGAAAATTGCTAGAATAAAAGGTATTCTGTTATCATGCATTTTCTCTAGGATATGAAATCTGAAACTCAAATGCCTGTCATTATTTAGTAAATGTAATTCTCATGATTTGCCACAAAAATGCAGAAAATTACAAACTTTATGAGGAAGAGAGCAAAAATATGAGGCAAAAATCTGAACAATTGAGAGCTATGATGACAACTCTTTGGCCTGGTCCATCCCGTTGCATTCGCCCTCACTCTGCACCCCTCTCCTTCCCCCAATTTCCACCCATCCCTACTACATCTACATTTATACTAATCTTAACCCCACATTCTCTAACACTCCGTCCTATCTCATCTACAGCCAAATTAACTTTGTAGTTTATCACACCCTCTGAGCTAATCTTTCTTGCCACATACAACACATGCTTACCGATCACCCCTCCCCTTCTATACATTACCACACTCCAAATACTAATCACTCCACTGTAACATTTTCTCTTATCTAAACTGTTCCACTTCATTTAGTTACCTTTAGAATGTTCAACCTACTATAACCCTGCTTTCCTGCACACTATCTCTACTTATCCTTATACACGCTACATCACTTAACTCGCTAGTAATTAACATAAATACAAAAAACACTACTACCTGTGCAAAGTATCCAAACATACAAATAATTACTCAGATATGTTATCTAAATTATTTAACCTAAACCCCATACAATACATAAAATTAAAAATGTTACCACCTCACCCAAAATTCAAACCAACTTTCCTCTCAAAACTAAAAATACTATTTTTATACAAACTACTACATCTCCCATTTCGCAAATGAATCCCAAAGTGGGGACATCCACCCTAAACCCAAGTCCAACACACCCACAAGCATCAAACCCCACTCCAATACCCTAAATCTAGTTACTCTATATCTATACAGTATCTGTAACAAAATAACAGACCTCCATGCTTGGTTATAACACTATACCCCTGATATACTAGCAATCACAGAAACCTGACTTAAACCTCATGTACAGGACTCTGAACTGCTTCCTCAAGGCTATAATATAAGAGCTGACAGAACACAGAAAAAAAGCAGGATGTGTAGCATTAATCTATTTGAGCACATATACACTGATACCCTACTCTAAGCATATCTCAAAATTCAAAAATGCAGAGATCCTTATAGCCTTCTTAAAATTAAATAAGACCAAATAATTGTGTACTGACATTCTGTATATCTCCCCTGGTCAAAATACTCCCATCCTAGATGATATCCTATCCTGGATATCACACACTATCATCAATGAAACCATCATCATGGGAGATGTCAACATCAACTGTAAAACTTAATTCTGATTTCCCAACCCATAGTATGAATCTATTTGGATTAAAACAACTCATTAAAACACCAACTAAATTTCACAAAAACAGCAATAATGGACTTATCCTTGACTGGATTATGGTCACAGATCCAAACAAATGCACCAAAGGTGGCACTCTCCCCTGACACTCAAAGTGATCACTTATCAGCATACACCTATAGGACTATATCCCATTGGGACAAAGACCACAAGTATAAAATGTACCATAACCTAATCAACTTCAACCTGCAGTTGTTCACTAACTTATTAAAATCCTTAAACTGGTCGATGTTGAAAATATTACCCCCTAGATGATGCAGTTAATCACATTAATAAAACATTTTAGACACCCGTAAAACAGCCTAGCCCCACCTCAAACAAAAGGAACCAAAGTCAACCACGTTCTTTGGCTAACAAAACTTGAAAAAATACTAATGACAAATTGGGACAAAACTTGTAGAGTGGCAAAAGAATAAAGGTGACATATATTTATAAAATTACAGACAACTACACAATCAGGTTAAAATGTATAATTAATTACAAAAAATACTATTTTACTCAACTACAAAGTAACCAGGAAAACAACTCCCTCAAAATTCTGGTCTTCCATCTCCTTATTACTTAACCCAGGATCCAAACAAAATCCCAGTCCATCCATGGATAAATCTCCTTCACAGATTGCAGAAATGTTCAAAACATACTTCATTGAAAATATAGCTAACACCACTGCAAACCCAAACCATCCAATATTCCTTCTTCTCTGCATACTAAGAACCCTATCCACAATTCACTCCTCTCCCAAACCTCCAGTAAAAACACTCCACTTACATCCCACTGATCTGACACCACATGCACTATATCCTCACCTGCTCCCAACTTTGTATTACAACTTGTTACCACTAACTTCATGCAAAACCTAAAGAAAATCAAACCCTGCTCTGTCTCTGCAGATAATCTTCCAGTCAAATATCTGAAAATGGTTGTTGATGCTATCTCCTGCCTTATTAGCATTCTTATCAATAAATCCAACACTGAATCTTATGTCCCCTCCCTATGAAAAAAAATCATCCATAATTCCACTACACAAAGGAGGTAAATCTACTGAACTGTCTACTGTCTCATTGCCATCTTATCCTCTCTCTCTCTCTCTCTCCAAACTGTTAGAAAAATATGTACTTAAACAATCCCCTAAACATCTTCTCCACAATGAACTAATAACTCCACTCAACATGGTTTTAGGCCAGCCTACAGCCCAACAATGGAATTAACATCCCTCATGGACATGGTTAATAAAACAACAGACTCTGATAAACTGGCATCAGCACTATTTCTTGACATGTCTAAGGCTTTCAAGACTGTGTCACACCTCTGCTCTCTAGCCTAAGCCTTTCACCATCCTCTCTATAATGGTTTACTAGCAATCTGTCCAACAGACTACAATGTCTAAAATGCAGGGCTCCCTTTCCCCATACTTAGCTTACAAAAAAGGAGTTCCTCAAAGGCTCCATCCTTGGACCCCTTATTTTAAATGCCTTTATAAATAATCTTCACACTTTTTCCTGTCAATGTTTACAAAGCCAATGCACAGATGACTCAGCGATCATTTCCACTTCAATCAGCAGAGAACATCTTAGATTTATAACTCAAGCTGCCTTTACTTCTGTTGATTCCTGGCTAAGTAATGCCGAATTGCTAATAAATTCCAATAAAATGAAGCTCTTCCTTTTTACCTCAGGCCACTCTCCATCTAGAGTTCAGGACTTTCTCCCTAAATAACACAGAAATTGAAGTAGTCCCACACACCAAACTTTTAGGAATAATAATTGATGACAAATTTATCTTTGACCTTTACATACATAGTACTATCAAAAAAAAAAAAACTCACCAAAAACTAGGGATGCTCTATAAACACAAAAACATTTTGGATACAGCCCCAAAAGCCACACTAGCCACAACCTATCTGCTACCCTCACTACTATACAGTGCTTCTATACTCACCAACCTACAAAGCACATTAAAAATAAGCTTCAATCATGTTACATTAAGACTGCAGACTTGCAACTGGTGCATCACCTTATAGTCATCACTGTATAGCTCTTAACTCCCTTAACTGGCTTGAACTCCCACATCTCCTTAACTACTTTCAACTAACATCAACCCACAAAATAATATGCAAACCTGCAGCCTGCCATGCCCTAAACTCAATATTCCAAATTTATACTCCCAGAAGGACTCTTAGTACTGAGGACAAACAGCTCCTCTCAAACTGCTGGACAAAGTCTATACTCCTACTCAGTGGCTAAATTATGGAACACCTTACCCCTAGGGTTCTAATTCACATGACTGAAAACTCAAAATACTGAATTTCATTTGACTAAGACCACAATACCTAATTTTCAAAATACTAAAAACTCATTTGACTGTGTCCCATTATAGTGAAAGCGTATAATGTTGAATTTCAAAATGCTGAATTTTAAGCCATGGATGTGATGTGTGTTTCCTTTAACCTGTGACTTGCTTGTGATAAAAAAAAAAATTACTGTAACTTAAAGTGTCAACTGTCAAAATACTGATAGTAGAGTAGAAAGTACTGGTGTAGTGTTTCTAAATGTGGGTATGTCTCTTTACATTTTTATGGGAAGTTTCTAAAGTAATATGGTGGATGTTTTGTGTGCTCCCAGCAGTAGTGGTAGTGTGTACAGTACTGTACGGTAAGCAAAAGTTATATGACCTTTACCCTACTGTAGTGCAATACTGGAGTTAGTATATATAGTTGGGGGTATGAGGGGCGTAGCCCCCAGCTAGTTTGGTTTTATATTGTCTGGTTTCTTTTAAGATGGCTAGTAAGTAGTTTTTAAGTTTTGGAAAGAGTTAGGTATTGGTGTTGTAAGTTTGCATGTCTGTGGCTTACAATTTAGTATTTTGAAGTTCAGCATTGTAAGTTTTCAATATAATGAGACTCAGTCAAATGAGTTTTCAGTATTTTGAAAATTAGGTATTGTAGTCTCAGTCAAATGAAATTCAGTACTTTGAGTTTTCAGTCATGTGAAGTAGATCCACCCCTAGACATTAAAGCTAATTCAAGCTTCATGAAATTCTTGATAATCTAAAATATTTCTTACTTAAATCTTGGATCTGCTCCTATTTTAAATCAAGCTGACTGTCGTTACACATCCCCTAACCATGTTTAATTCCTATACCTATTTTCTACTCTCAAAGGCTCCAGCAACATCATCTACCTAATCTGTGCTATATAGTCTCTCAAATGTAACCTCCCTTTAATTTATATCACTGTGTTTAATTACTAATCCTATTTCAGCTTCCCTCGTCCATCTATAGCAGTCTTTATCACTAAATCTTTTCCTCTCCTTTGATTAATAATATGTCAGGCTTTTTTGCTGAGTGCACTATAAAATTTAATAAATAAGTTTTGTATTATTCCTGTATAATACAGTATATTATGTTATTCCAAATATTGCCTCTTTCCATGTAAACGTGGTAATCTATGCAATGTTTACTTTTAATTCTATGTAATGAAGCTTTTCTCCCTGGGCCTCCACTGATAATTTTGACCCGGTACAATTTTCCTGTTAACCAAATGTCAGTAAATAAATGTGTAGCCATCAGTGCCCTAGATGCTATAGGCATCATTGATACATGACTACAGCATACCTCTCAACCGCTTAGAGCAAGAAATCTGGACAAAGCCATAAATAAAAGTGGGGCAAAGGCCCAAAAATAGGGACAGTTTTTAAATATTACTTTTACAAACTTAGAAAGTTGATAGAATAACAGGTTTTGCATTAGCATGAATTTTCTGAAGGATATGAAGCCTGAAACTCAAATGTCAGTTCAGAGGTATGAACTACAGTGGATGTGTGAAAAGATGTTAATAAATATTGGAAAACAGATGTACATCTACAACGTTCCAAATTATGTATATTATAAACATTATTGCATAAATTAACAGCATGGGAATAAAACCTATACTAATATGGAGCGCAGTCACCATATCTTGATAATTATAGAGATAAGCTTATTGTCAGAAGAGCTACATCATATTTATAAAAGCCATGTATCTGATATGTTTGGGACACAGCTATACCTCTAAATTCTATAGGAATGATCAGCTATAGGTAGGATTGGGACACTTACTGTAGAGATCTACTGGCTGTCTCCATTCCTCAGTGACCTGCAGATGAAGCTGCTCAGTGCCACTTCAATCAAGTCATCACAGCAGTGACGAACCTGCATTCCAGTCTGGTAGATCTGCATATGTCACTGGTGCTCCCTCTCAATCCGGTTCCAGATGTCAATCATCTCAAAGTTCCTTGCCTAGCTCTTATCTGATGCTCCACTCCAGCAAAGACAGTCAGAATCTATTGTTGTCTCCTCTTCAGTCCAGTTGGGCACCCATACACTTCACAGCCTGCTGGAAGTCACCATCTCAGTACTGCAGTGAAACATGTAGTTTAAATGGAAACATGCTCACTGAGTTGCCACTCAGTTCACAGGTAGAAACTGTCTGATCTGTAAATGTATCAGAATCAATATTTAAAAGTAGCATGTATGTTATGTTATCAGATCTTTGGAAGATAATCGGCACACGTTAAGCATGGTATTGTCTATCAATACCTATTGGGTACTTACACAGGCCACCTACCCATTACACTGAACTAGTGATTAATGCAATTAATTTTGAGAAGTTATGTGGACATGTTCAAATGGGATTCCAAAACCTGGAATTTTAATGAACTTCATTAATTGCATATGGTGCAAATTGTAATTGAAGATGGGTGCACATTATCAGTGATACCTGAGTCATAGGTAGCTAATAAGGTAAATTATCACCTGCTAGCATTTCTGTTTTGGGGAATATTATCTTTGTTAGCATTACTCATTCTCAAATGTACCTGTTTAGAGTTATTATTGAAATTGTGTGGTTTAAGATAAATGCTTTTAACCTACTGGACTTCTATATGATTTACCTTTATGCATACAGGTGTTGCCATCTACAATAAGGACATATAGTGATTTCCCATATGCAGTTGTATAGATTGATTTACATAGCAAAAGTGACTGGTAGATAAAGACAGATTTATGGGTCATCCTATGTCTTACAGGTGACTCCATACACTCTATGATGCATGCACGTAAATATATGGATTCTGACAGTATCCGTATATAGTATGTCCTTTTGCTGTTATGGATATTTCTTCATTGATGGTTTTTAACACAGGTCTTACAACTACTAGTTCAAAATAAAAAGCATCCATACTCTCAGTGGGCTAATTACAAATTCTAAGGTTTTCCGCTGTTTTCCGTAAGTAGTTCAAGTAACAATTTGTGAAATGCATGCAGAGTCCTGTGGCATGATGCTGTTATCGTTGGACCTCAATTCAACAAATATTTAGAGTAAGGTGTTCTAATCCCACAGACAAACTCTTCCTAGCTTATTAGTCTAGCACTTTACCAGACTTCTTGTAGTAATTATTGTACCACACAAAAGTGGTACCAACACTAAACGTTCTACAAGGCAACAGCTCCAATGCTTATTATTAATGCCCACCCCTCCAGGCATGTCTAAAGGTCAGTTCCTTGTGCTTTCTCTTATTAACCTGGTGAATTTGGGCATCCAGATTCAATGTAGCAACTGCCTCATGTACACTGACAACTCTTTCCTCTTACCTGCCAACATTCAGACTTGCTAGAGATGCACTTATATATCCAAATTGGAAGCCACGCACTCTCCAGCCAAGACCAGAATAGCTAGTCAAGAGGAGAAGGTCAACACTTGCAGCACATTACATGGAACACATTGCCCTCCAGAACACACACCAGCACTGCCTTCACATAAAACACAAACCACACACCCACCTTCGGGGAGGCTTTCAATAAAAATCTACCCAAACAGTAGAGATCTCCAAAGCAGAAATGCACTCGACTACCACAACACAACACTAATTCATGAGACACATAACTCAGATCCCTCAACAACAGGTACAAATATGACTCTTCCAACCCCAATGGCTTCTGCACAGACGGCAAGTATAATGGCTCAAAAAAAGAACTGTAACATCAAAAAAACAGGCATCACTCTATGTAAGAGGGAAAAAAAATATGTTAATAAGTCCAACCACAGTCCACAGACCGGTTTCGGCCAAAAAGCCTTTATCAATGTAAAATAGCAACTGTAATCAAATAAGCCAATATATAGGCATATGGAAAAATATAACCAAAAATCAACCTATCAGCATACATAGATTATAAATGATCATTTAAACCAGGTGGAAATAATCCCTCCAGTCTAACTATCCATGCTTTTTCTTTTTTATTTAAAATGTGATGCCATCCAGCCTTGGAATTTCTGAAACCACATATTTTTTCAATAATGATAAATTGAAATTTAGCAGCGGCATGATTAATGCTATGTTTGTATAGTGCGTTTGTGGGCACTTTATCACACTGCTAAGGTGTTCAGATATGCATAACCTCATAGGTCTAGAGGTTTGACCTACATAAAATGCTAAGCAAGAGCAAACAACTAAATAGACAACACAGTCACTACTGCAATTGGCAAGTGTACTAATTTGAAAAATGCGGGGTGTATTCTTACTAATGAACTCCTTAGTTTGGCCAATATGTTTACAAAAAGAGCAATGACCACAGAGAAAGCAACCCACCAATATAGTACCATCTATTGTACCCTGAACCATACCAGAAGCTTGAAGATGATTTTTATAATAAATAAAGTTGCCAGCCAAAGTTTTGCATCTGCGAAAAGAAAAATGACATCCATTACCCAACAATTCACATAGCCAATCATCAG
The DNA here is from genome assembly GCF_019279795.1 of Protopterus annectens. Lineage (NCBI taxonomy): Eukaryota > Metazoa > Chordata > Ceratodontiformes > Protopteridae > Protopterus > Protopterus annectens. The sequence continues at coordinate 272,787,234 of NC_056733.1, forward strand.
CTTAAAGAATATCCCAGTGTTGTTGCACCAGTTCCATAAAACAATGGTATTTTGACCAGAGGTCATTACAAATCTAATATTGGAATCTAAATTCCTATTGTGATTTTGATATGTGAGCAGATTACTTCTAGATCATTTTTTAACTTCCATACTAGTTTGAAGTAAATGTGCAGAAGAATAACCACATTAAATAAACCGAGTAGTTAGATCTTTGTCAAAATGTGCAAAATCCTGATTAGTGGAAAAAATATGACGAATCCTCATGTATTGAGATTTTGGAATGTTTTTAATGATGTGTTTAGGATGACAGCTGGAGGCATGTAATAGTGTATTGCAATGAAAGGGCTTCCAATAAATTGAAGTGACCAATGTACCATCCGACTGTCTATGTACCATCATATCAAGAAAAGAAATGGACTGCATATGGAAATTAACCATAAATTGGATGCCCATTTATTTTCATTCAAATATTGAACAAACTCATGCAGATATGTGACATCAGATTTCCAAACCATCCGGCAGTCATCCAAAAAACATCTACAAATATAAATTTCATTGAGAAATAAGTTGTGACTACTGTCATAAATGATCATTTGTTCAAGATATCCCATAAATACATCGGCATATATGGGTGTAAATGAAGCACCCATGGCTGTACCTTTGAGCTGCAAATAACAATTACCATTGAAGTAAAAAACATTTTTGGTAATGACGTGTTTGGTCAAACACAAAAGAAAAGTAATTAAAACCCAGACTATATAATGAAATTTCGTCCAACCAATACTCCAATGCTGTAAGGCCAGCCCAATGAGGGATACTAGTATACAATGATGTAACATCAAGAGTGCACATCAACCACCCTGGCTCTAATTGGGTGTCAGACACAATGTTCAGAAACTCTGTTGTATCTTATAATCGAGCCCTAACACCTTTCAATAAAGGTTTCAAATATTTAGTTAAATAAACCAAAAGTGGTTCTGTGAGAGAGCCCCTACCAGATACTATGGGTTTCCCTGGTGGTTTACTGGCATTTTTATGAATCTTGGGAAGAAGATATAAATATTGTGGAAGTGGATCTTTGACTTTCAAATGAAATGATATGTTACCATTAATAACACCTTCACTAACTGCAGATTATAAAAATGTGTCAATTTCCAATTTAAACCCGGACGTAGGGACAATGGACATCACTGTATAGAATCTACCATCTTGCAACTGCCTATTAGCCTCAGCGACATACATACACCAATCCATCACCACTGTGGTACCACCCTTATCTGCCTGAATAATAACTAAATTTCTATTCTTCCATAACTTATCTAATGCCTGTACCTTGGTCATAGCTAAATTATTAGGAAGAAAATTTCTATGCATTTTGAAACCAAAATGTAATTCCTTCAGAATACATTTCTAAAAAATATCAACATATTTGTCAACACTTGCACAATGTCAACACTTGCACCACACCACATGGCACACATAGCCCTCCAGAAAACACACCAGCACTGCCTTCACATAAAAACACAAACCACACACCCACCTTCACAGAGGCTCTCAATAAAAATCTACCCAAACATACCTCCAAAGCAGAAATGCACTTGACCACCATAACACGACACTAATCATGAGACATATAACTCTCCTAAACAGTGTGCCATTCAACCAAAGCCCCATAAGGCCAAACAGCATGCCCAACACACTAGTCATAGGTGACTCGACAGTAAGGTACACTGATGTCCCACTCACTAGGTTGAATAAGGAGAAAGTAACAGTCAGCTGCCTGTCAGGTGCGAGGATCCACCACATGACGCACGCACTCAGGTCCCTCAATAACAGGTACAAATATGACTGTCATTGTACATGTGGGTGTGAATGATCTGAGATGTACCTCCCTGGACTACATGAAAAGAGACATGGAGAAGCTCTCAGATTATGTAGCCCAGGTGGGTATGACCCTAGCCCTGAGCAGCATTCTACCATCACCCAGAATGATACCACAGTACAAGCAGAAAATGATTGATTTCAACAATTGGCTAAGTTTCTGGTGTCATTCTAAGGGGATCCAGTATCTGTCTGCCTGGGATGACATGGTTGACAGACCTCGATGCTTTGCCAGAGATGGCCTGCATCTGTCACCCCTGGGCTTCTAGATACTGACCATGGCTCTTGCTACCCCTATAGTGCCTTTTTTTAGGTGGTGTTCTAAAGACCAAATTATCACCGTAACAGCTACAAACAAATGCAGTCTGAGGGTCATGCTACTCAATGCTAGAAGTCTAAATCTCAAATTGAACTCACTCGAAGTAGTCCTTAAAATGGAGAACATCGACATTTGTGCTGTAACAGAGACCTGGTTCAAAGTAGCCGAAAGCACCCCTGCACTGCCAGGCTATAACATATTCCACACCTTTCAGCCCTAGAACTTGGACCAAAGCTCCAAAGGTGCTGGTGTTTCCATATTCATAAAGGATACACACACCTCCACACTGGTAGCCCAATATAATGCATCAGAGATATTTCAGGTGCAGCTAACATTGGCTAAGACAGCGATTCAGGTCCTAGCCTGCTACAGGTCCCCAACCATGTCCCAAGACTCACACTTCATGTTCCTAAACACCCCGGAGATAATTAGGGCCTAACCAAAAACTGTCATACTGGGCGACTTCAACTACCCTTCAATTAACTGGGAAAACTACTCATGTACCAATAGACTTGCCCAATGTTTCCTGGAATTCATTAATTCCAATGCCCTGGACCAGCTCGTTCTTACCCCCATTAGAAGTAGCAACATCCTTGACCTGGTCATTACTAACATGGGTGACCGTTGGTCTACACCAGTAGTCAATTCATCCCTGGTTAGATCCAACCACAAACTAATCACCTTGGAAATACACATTCACCCCCCCCCCAAAGGTAACCACCATGAAAAACTTCTCCAAAGCTAACTTTGGGCTCCTAAAAACAGAGGTGGATAACTTCACGTCACCCATGCAAATGGAGAATAGTTGCATGACCACTGAATCATACTCCAAGGCACTGTACAAACACACACACAGATGCATGGATCTCGACATACCCAATAGAACCAAGGCACTCTCCTCCAAACAAAGGAAGCCAATCTGGTGGTCCCCTGCTATAAACAAACTCTACAACAGAAGGAGGAAACTGATGCGGAATAAGGTGAAGTCCCAAAACTGGCAAAACTCCCTTCTCAGCCTCAACAAAAAGTTGAGATCCCTCATAAAATCCTCTAAAGCTAGCTATGAAAACAGATTTGCAGCAGACAGTAAAGACAACAACAAGGCCTTCTATAGTTATGTAAAGAATCTCCACAGCAATACCCAGATTTGCTCTGAGTTGCTCCACAATGGTACCTCCTATACTGAGCCAACAGATATTGCCAATATACTGGCTGACAGATTGTGCCAACTTTACCCCTCCCTCCCAAAGGACCAATCACAATACCAGTAGATTGCCAAGCACCCAGTATTACTGCTGCACAGGTTAAAACAGCAATGTCCAAGGCCAAGAATACAGCTTCTATGGGAACTGACAGTATCCCTGGCTGTGCTCTACATGAACTACAGAGTGAACTGACACCACAGCTGTGTGCCCTGTTCAATTACAGCCCCACCTTAGGCTTTGTGCCTACCAAATGGTGCACTGCTACTGTCATCCCTCTACACAAAGAAGAAGTGACTACAGACCCTGGGTACTAATGCTCCATTAGCTGACGAATCTGATATACAAAGCTATGGAGCGCATCAGCATGGACATAATAAGCAAGGCTATAGGGAAGCTCCAAACTCTCGATTCCACACCATTTGGTTTTATGAAGGGTAAATCATGTCTGCTCAACCTGGTTGACTTCTTTGAGTCAGTCAACAGAGCTTTGGATGAAGGCAATGTGGTTCATACAGCCTACCTTGACCTAGCCAAGGCCTTTCATACCATTCCCCACTCAGGAAGCATAGAAAAACTCGCTAAGCTAGGCATCAACCCATATATCACAAGGAGGGTTCCAAACTGGCTCACAGATAGAGCCCACAGTGTGAAAGTAGCTGACTCCAAGTCAGACTGCTGACCACTCATGAGTGGAGTCCCACAGAGTTTGATCTTGGGTCCTCTCCTGTTTGGCATCTACTTCTCTGAAGTCCAGGCCAACATGAAGGGACTCTGGCTGACAAAGTTCACAGATGATTGCAAGTTGAGAGCTATTATTAACTCCCAAAATGATGTTGACATCCTATAGAAAGGCCTCACTGAGACCAACAGCTTGTGTCAGAACCATGGCTTAAGCTCAATGCCAAAAAAGGTGTCATCATCCCCTTTGGGAAAAACCCAGTTCCCATGAATTACCACATTGATGGTAGTCCGCTGAACACAGAAGCCATTATAACAGATCTGGGAATACAGGTTGACAGCAACCTCTCATTTGACCACCACATTGCCACTTTGGTCAGAAAGTCCTTCTATGTGGCACATCTCATTACTAAGGCTTTTGCATCCAGGAAGAAAGAGGTCATCGTCTCTCTCTACTCTTCCCTCATTAGGCCAGTCACCGAGGACAATGCTTCATTTGGCATGTACTTCATTAGACACCTGCAACAACTGGAGAGGCCGCAAAAGTACCCCAAAAAGAGGATCCTAGGCCTTAAATACTTGTCCTATATGGACAGACTCAAAAAACTCCAACAATTATCTGTCTCATATCACCTACTTAGAGGCAATCTCTGTTTGACTTACAAAGCCATGTCTGACCCAGCTCTGTTAGGAATGCTACATCTAAAGAAATCCCAATCCCTCCATACTACACACTCCAGAGACCTCAGCCTCATTACCACAATCAACAGAACATGCTGGAGGGACAGATTCATAACCCAGAGACTGCCCATGCTATGGAATAGACTTCCCATACATGTCAAGCAGAGCACCTCACTGGCCGTCTTCAAGAGAAATCTTGATAAGTGGATGGGAGATAGAGAATTCACCCTGGGGATAACTCCCGTGGCTCTACTCGACAGAGACAGTGAGAACTAAGGTCAGGTGGCACAATGCCAGGGTAATTGTATTGGCTAGGCTTGTAAAGGGCCCTAGTACACACCTATAATCCTATGAACCTACTAATATCACACGTTATGTTGACTTTACAACTGTTACATATGCAGACATTGGTGTTACATTTTACATGTCGAATTAGTATTTGTCACAGTCAGTGTTTCATAGGCTTTTGCATTGCGTAGGACTAATTACTATTTAAAGTGACATAAGCTGTCCACATAATCTTCTGCATAAATGGGCCTTCCACAGGAATATGATCATGCGCATATCATTATCTTTCAGGTGGAAAATAGATCTAAGGACAACAATTTCTCTCCACAGGAAAATGATATCACACTAGATGCTGTGCAGTAACATGGACAGAGATTCCTTGGATGTGCAGGGATTACAATATGGAGCAATGAAGTTTGTCAGACATCACCAACATGATTAATGTGGTTGCAAGTCACAATATATTAATTGAGGTCCGTCGATGATGCTCCTCTGACATGATTTACCATACAGCCAAAAGGTTACGATGGTATGGGAGATTGAGAGATACACTGGTAGTGGGCACCACTGCCCACCCCCCACCCCCACAGTGAGATCACAATATTTCTTGCCTTGCTGCATACAGCGTGTGGGGAGTGATGCACCCCTGGGGTGGGATAGAAGCAGGAGTTCCAGGCCGAACATGTATGTCTTATTTTGCATGATGTGAATGACTATAGAGTAAACCACTGCCTATTGCTATTGCATGCATATTCATGTACTGTCATTTTGGATTTACAGAGGCAGCATTGAACTGTGCACACAAATCAATACAGCATGATAATGATGAATGTAAGTGTAATGACATGTACTCATACAACTGCAGTACAGACAGAACAGTGCAAACAACATGTATAATGCTGTCTGCATTAATATTCACATAGACTACACCAGGAAAGGACTGGTGAGTGTCTCCTGTGTTACCATGAACACTACCTTTTATTTCCTCAGCCTCATATCATGGCACTGCTGTTTATTGTCATATTGATATTTTCCTAAAAGTGTACACTACAGGTATATTCAGTGGAGGCCTAAGTCATGCTGTTGCCAGTGCAGACAGATCAGGTACGTTACCACAACAGGTTCATAGTTTGCAGCAAAGTGCAGCAGACATATGATACATGATGTAAATGTCACGTTTTTTTGACATCTGGACAGCAGGTGCATTGTCTCACACGTGAGTATCTGTAGCCCCTGTAACTGTGTTGTATATGTCATGCTGTCATGCTGTCATTATTCTTTTGCCTGCATGACTGTGCTGTCTTTTTGTTAACTTTCTCATGGCAGAATCCGCAGTACAACACACAAACTTACAACAGGAGTCTGTCAGTGGTACGCTATTACTTGTCTTTCAGACATGTCATTTCTGTTACTCCTGTTGTATGGTAGTATGGCCTCTGGCACACACAGGTTAGTGACATGGTGATACAGTCCAGCCAAGATGTTGATAGTCATGTGGATGCAGCTGTAGCTTCAGATGTGGAGGAACCTTGTCCAGCCATTCTGGCAATGAGATGGTGGATAGGATGAGGCCAGTGAACAGCAGACCCAAGATTAGACTGCTGCTGATGTAGACAGTTCCCCAAAACACATTGATACTGGACACAACAGCAGATGTATTTGTGCATATGGTGTGCATGGGTGTCCACCTACTCCTACAGGCAAATGAACATTCCCAGCAATGTCATGGATCTGACAGATGGGCATTTGCCCTTACCACAGATCATGTTACACACCAGCTGCCTGTGCTGCATGAAGGACATGAGTGCAGACACAAGTGAGGTGATGGCATCATTGGCTGCTCAGAATGAAAGTATGTTACCTGTTGCATGGCCAGTAGAATTCCTGGAATCTACAGTATTACAGCAGTGCCATAGTACAAGCAGGGGTCTGCATGCCCTGACTGTGCTTAACTGATTGCTACATGGGATAGGTAGGACCCCTCTCAGCAGAACCAACCTTGCCCATTGGGCATCGGTGTCTGTGCTCCAAGGTGCACACACTTCTGCTGCTGTTCCATCTGCTGTGGGCTCTGCAGGTATGACCAGACAGTCAAGTTGCAGTCATGCTCCTTCACTTCTACATGGTGGTGTCTCCTCTGAGGTGCAACCTGGACCAAGTGTTTCCATACATGGGAGGGCCAGAGCAGACTGTAGAATGAACCATTAGTGGGGGCTTTACAGGCTGCATTAGAGTAACACAGACAGTTGATCCTTTCTGTCTGCTAGTGTCATTCTGACCTTGTGGTGATGATGATGATTGTTGTGCAGAACAATGACAATGTCATCTGTCTGTGTTCATTGACATGTCTGATGCCAAGTAAGTTCAACAGTTTTAATAAACATAGCTGACTCCATTTATTACATTACTTTAGCTATACTTTACAGTGATATGTTTTGCTTGTGATATTAGAAGTTCTATGTCCTGCATTGTTTACCTCTTTTCAGCTTATAATAGTGGAGAGATAGGAATGTGTTACACTGGTGTGTGTCCCTTATTGTGTGTCATACACTGATACAACAATCTGAGTCTGTATGCATACCTGTGTAAGTTGTGTGCTGAGTTGATGATCTCTGTTGTGGCAGAATTGTATATGCTCATAATGATATATGTTATGATTATGGTGTTATGTCTGAAGCTCAGTGTGTACATCTAGTGGGTAATTGCTGTTAGATACAATCTGTGCTGCTGTGGTGAGGAAAATCATGAACATCAATGTTTAATGTGTGTACTCATATATGTGTGGCTTGTCACAACTCAAAGTTGTGGGTTAGATGCTGCCATGTTTCCTGGGCCTGCACTTATGGTCACACTCTATGTGACCTACATCTGTGTCTTCTGCCCCCTGTGTCCTCCTGCTCCTTCTCTGATACCTGTGGGAGGTCATCTTCAGACATCTGAGGTTCTTGGGGTAGTTCATTGATGCCTATGTTTGGAAGACAGTTATGTACTTTAGTTAGCATATTGTACAGCATGGTGCACACTGTTATCATCTGTGCTGCCTTCACAGGTGTGTATTGCAATGCTCTCCCAGATGTGTCCAGATATCTGAACATA
>NC_056733.1:272815381-272830381 GCF_019279795.1 Protopterus annectens
TGGATAATTGATATTTTGGTTAATCGACATTCAGATAATTGACTCTGTACTGTAGTTTTTTGTGCATTCTTTGTAGACTAGCATCTATTACAATGTGAATAATGCACTCCTAAGAATTTTCCTTAAATGTGTAACAGATTGCACAGCACACAAAAACAGAGGAAGTAAAACTAAGCAATCAAACGTTTTTTTTTTCTTTTAAAATTTTCATTTATTGCTCCTGAGTTCATATTAGTCAAGTTAGCAAATTAAATGTCTCCTTAACCTTGAATGGTCAAGAAGTTAGGTTTGTGTATGAGGTAGCACAGATGTCTAGAATCTCATAGTCTGCCTTCCAACTCAATTCCAACTTTGTCTGCCAGCTCAGACAGCAAGGCCTATAGATTATAAGCATGTGGAGGAGTTTGACAGTATCTCCTATGATACCCTACTTTGTTGCCACAGCGAGCAATGTTGCCAGGAGAAGGAGATATGAGAAAATGCTGAGCCAATACTTCTAGGTTGTTATGTTACATTTTTTTTTAATTATCAGCATGGCATGGCCTTCTTTCCAGCTTCAGATATGATATACTCATGCTGTTCCTTCATGGACACCCCTACAGTTTGTTCAGAATATACAGCTGTAGATTTTACTTCAGTTTTCTTTTATCTGTAAATGAACTAGCTGCCAAGACAGCCCCTCTGATAATACTGCATTAGCTAGATAAGGAAACACAGGTGAACATATGTGAGCCAGTGTGTGCTTTGACAGCAGCCTTGAACATATAAGAATATTGCAAAGTGATGGAGTCTTGATAATTATAGAAATGACATTGGCTGCATCCCAGTAGTTTAGAAAAGTGTAAGCAGAATTCTTCCCACTGCAATTTAGTTCTGAGTCAAATTTCAGCTTTGTTCATAAGTGTCCTTGTCTGTGTGCTTATCCTAACATGTACAGATAGAATAAAAACATACATAACACTATATTTATAAATTGTCATTCACGTACACAAACCTAGAATATTTACTATTTAATGGGAGCTAGTAAAAGTCATTTTTTTCTGAGATTTGCATACTGACATAGTTAGTGTGCTACTACTACTTGCAGGGCAGATAGTGGCGTAGCGGTTATTGGTTACATCCCCAGAGTTAATGGTTCATATCTCTTCTCTGCAAACACACTGTGTGATATTTTCATTTTTTCCCCCTCTCTCAGGTCGGCATGTTTTCTCCATCTCTACAAAACATACGACAAAGGTATAGTCACTGCTTTAAACCTTTTTAACATATAGTCTTTGCCTCACCCTGGTGAAATCTGAAATTAATGTATAAATGTTAGTCCACTTACCTTATTAACAAATAACTAAGTAAATAGTTTAATAGGTAGAGCAGGGGATTAAAGCTATATGCCACTAGCAAGCTGCATCCTGTAGTCCAGTGTTTGAATCCCTCAGTCTCCATTTACTTACTATCTGACTCTGAGCAAATCTCTTAACAGATTGTGCTTTGGGGCAGCTGAGAAACTGGGCTAGGCTTTTCAATGGTCTGGACTGCATAGACATGCTTAGTAATTACCTATGAATAAGAGAATCAGTATCTGCTACTTTGCATGTTTCTGTATATTTCTTTTGAGACTTTTGATCTTTGCTAAAACATGTCTTAAGACTGAAAATCTAATTAGGTGAATTATGACACCATCTCTCTCAACACCAATGAACTACAGGATCAGTTGTGTAGAAATATTTGACAGAGGCTTCTAGGATAAAAATAATTACTTCACTACTTCCATCTAGACCCTGGTATCACTTCTTTTGATTGACATTATACCTTACTGCTTAAACAGGGTTGTTGCTGCCTGCATACATATGATAGCTATGGACATCCAGAAGTAAAACATATCATTGTACTGGTCTCAAATACAAGAAGGATAGCTTGAAGCAGAATGCAAAGCTTCTCAAAGCTGTTATCAGTGCAGAAAACCCTTTATCAAAACAAATGCCTACCATGATATCATCCAATGTAAGTCTTCCTTAATCACAGTAAGTATGCAATGCTTTCAGCTCAAACACAACTTCAGAGACAAGAAACTTCCTTCTGTTTTGTAGCATCTTATTCTCAGTTTGGGACAACTGTTATAGCTGACTGGGAAACTCAAGCCTTACAGATGTGGTATTTGATAATACACTTATCTACTAATTAATTCATAATCAGTGGTCACTGCAGCTACATTCTCCTTATAATTTCTATAGCTCTCTGTGGGAACTCTCCAGCTAAAGTTTTCTCATCTGTTGTTGCCTCTAACAACTCAACATTGTGTTTATCCATTACTGTATTGGAACTTTCTCTACTAAAACAATGTATTCATGCAAGTTCATTGCTAATCACATCAATATCACTTGACTCCTTGCCATTCTAAACTCCGATTTTTTCCTGCTTTTGCTGTCTCTGCTTCTGTCATCTAGTGTAGCTTTATTGCCATCTAACACTCAGTAATGCTCTCCATCTGGTAATCTTTCTATTACTGTGACCTTTTGCAACTTTTTAAGTGATAGTAAATAGCCTTTCTTTATGTTTAGGCTCTTATAGTTTTTACCTTATCTCTGTCTTCATTTTAAACATTGACTATACATTTGTTTGTTTGTTTATTCATTCATTCATACATTCTGTTTGTTAACTGAAAACATCTAACTTGGACTAAAACACCACTTTCTGTAGAAGTCTAGTGAGAAAGAAAGCTAGCAATAGTTCAGTCATAAATATTTACTTATGTACAATAACACTAATATATCATAATGTAATCTGAATTATGGCCTATACCATATGTACAGTAATGAAACGGTAATAACATTAATTTAATCATCAACATTTCTAAGTATGTACAATACATTAGCACCAGCAGTATCAAAACATCGCTTGAAATTTGCTCTATATACTATGAAAGAATTATTGCACAAAATGAATGATAAATTTCATGTTATATGCAGGATAAATGTATTTATGGAAAATGTGTACATATTGTTAATAGTTATTATAATAGTCACTAAAATGATGTTTAGACAGATATTTGATTGACAGGGAAAGAGTTTTTAAGACAAACATAATAACTCTAGGGAGTATTTATTGTTGTATGGTAATGACAAACCAGGATTTAGAGTGGCTCAATCAACAAAAGGAGAAGTAATGCACAGAATGACGGTGCATACTGTTTTAGGGGTGATCTAGAGACAAAACTGCTGGTTGAATGACTTGCTCATAAGCCAACAGTAGGAGCATGAAGGCTGAGAGAATCAAAACATGTACCACAGGAAGTAGGAGCATGAAGGCTGAGAGAATCAAAACATGTACCACAGGAAGTAGGAGCATGAAGGCTGAGAGAATCAAAACATGTACCACAGGAAGTAGGAGCATGAAGGCTGAGAGAATCAAAACATGTACCACAGGAAGTAGGAGCATGAAGGCTGAGAGAATCACAACATGTACCACAGGAAGTAGGAGCATGTAGGCTGAGAGAATCAAAACATGTACCACAGGAAGTAGGAGCATGAAGGCTGAGAGAATCAAAACATGTACCACAGGAAGTAGGAGCATGAAGGCTGAGAGAATCAAAACATGTACCACAGGAAGTAGGAGCATGAAGGCTGAGAGAATCAAAACATGTACCACAGGAAGTAGGCGCATGAAGGCTGAGAGAATCAAAACATGTACCACAGGAAGTAGGAGCATGAAGGCTGAGAGAATCAAAACATGTACCACAGGAAGTAGGAGCATGAAGGCTGAGAGAATCAAAACATGTACCACAGGAAGTAGGAGCATGAAGGCTGAGAGAATCAAAACATGTACCACAGGAAGTAGGAGCATGAAGGCTGAGAGAATCAAAACATGTACCACAGGAAGTAGGAGCATGAAGGCTGAGAGAATCAAAACATGTACCACAGGAAGTAGGAGCATGAAGGCTGAGAGAATCAAAACATGTACCACAGGAAGTAGGAGCATGAAGGCTGAGAGAATCAAAACATGTACCACAGGAAGTAGCTCATTAACAGATCACAGACTTAATACTCTGCATTAACTGCTTTCCTGTGGTGCTTTTCTAAAACAACGCAATTGCTTAGTAGGATAATCCACTGTAAACAGAAAATAATGAAATAACATTTATTTAAGAAAGTTTATAAAATAGAAGTAAAGTTTGTTCTATGGTTTATAACATTGTTTACATTTAAATTTGTGTTCTCTTAATAAAACTTGAAAAAGTTACAGGTTAAAAAATTTGTTATAGCTTTTATTTTACATGCATTTGGGCATGCCTTCATTGAAGGTTGGGTGTCAAGCTGGCACCACGGCACCCGTAAAAAATCCACTGCCAATCATTAGCGGACCGGAGTTCCACTTTAGCGACCCCTAACTGGGAAAAGCTGAAAGAAGAAGAAGAAGAAGATTACATAGTGCTACACATATTTATGGGGTGCCAATTAGTTATTAAGGGTCTATATTAAATGAATGAATATTCATAATACCGAATGCTATAATGAGCAAAAATGCTGGACCTCGAACTCGTTATTGTGGGGGGCTGCACATCACCCCCCCCCACACTAAATATATATAGCAACTCCGAGGTCACACTACGGTGAGGAAAGGGAAAATATTCCGACCTTCACTGTACTGCAAGCCCACAAGAAGCACTTTGAGGTCCAGCATTTGAAATTATGAACATTCGTTCATTTAATATAGACCCAGTTATTAATTCCATGTTATATTTTACATAGTAATTTGTTTTATCGCATCACTAAATGCAAACCTTATTATACAATTTAAGCAAATGTACACCTCTTACTTCAATTCATAGTTCATAATTCCTCATACCTATACTCATACAACTATTTACCATGCCACAGGTACCACAGTAATCAGTGTTTGCCTCTCTCCTTTTGGCATTTATTTTGCAGACATCCAGTCCAATATCCCTGAAGTGTGGTTGTCCTAAGTTGCTGACGACTGCAAGTTAGGTGGTGTTATCTGGTCATCCACTGATAATAAACAATTCAAGCAAGGGCATGAATGTGCACATACCATTCCTGGTGTACTGAAAATAGTCTCAAGTTAAATGCAAAAAAGTACAATGTAGTAGCATTCAGTACAACAGCTGTACCTACCTCATATGTTTTAAACAGTATTCCTCTTTAGAGCAAGACACAGTCATAAGATGCCTGTGTAAGGATGGAAGGTTGGCATAGTGGTTAAAGTGTTTACCTTATAGGCACTAGGTGCAAGGTTTGATTCTCACATGGGGTAATTAAGTGGACTTAGTATGACCCACAAGGACTTACGGGGACAATTCTCTCTCATTCAATCATCATATTTCCACCATGGTCAGGAAATCCTTCTATCTGTCCCAGTTAATTTCCAAGGGAATGTCTTCAAGATCCAGAGACATCATTCTACATCTGAACTCTTTCCTTATCAGACTCATCACTAAATACATTGTTATATATAAACTGAAGCCTATTGTTTAGCTAGAAAGGTCCCAAAGATACCTTACTATGAAAATCAAAGGCTTTTATTATTTTAATTAGCCCAATACATAGCCTACAGCCAGGCTGATCCAAGGTGAACTGTGTCTTGGTTTTTGAGCCAAGAAAGACCTGATCTTATTTGATGTTGTTTTTCTTTGCAAAACCAGTGACCATACCTGCACTCATACTAGGGATCGAAATCTTCATGAGCAAATAAACAAAACTCACTAGAGGTTACTAACTAGGTTACTAACTCAACACATTCCCAGCCTATGGAATAAGTTACCACTACAGGTCAAACAAAGTACAAATTTGACTCCCTTTAAGGCTAGTCCTGATGACTGGATGGTTAGAAAAGAATTTACACTAGGAGTGTTGCCTTTTGAGTGTGTCTGTTTAAAGATATATCTGATTTAGCAGCTTATGGCCCTATTGATTGTTTGCCTAGTGTTGTTCCTATGTTCCTGTAGTACTTGCTAACTTTACAATTTTATGTTGTTTATCTGTTTCTCAGTGAACTGTGATATTTTGTTTAACAGTAACTAAGTATTGTAAAGTGCTGCTGTTGTACCTTTGGATAGTGACTTTTTTCAACTCTTTGTAAGTAATGCAACTCAGTGTTAAAACTGCTGTCATTTTGCCTTAGGCCCGAGTCATATCTGTAAAGAGTCTGCAGACCAGCACACCTACCCAGTTAACAAGTGTATGTATAAATAAATGGGAATTGTATAGTATAAGAATTGTGTTTTTAAAAGCCTACCATTGATATTATTCACCTGATAATAAAAAGCATGCAAACTAAAAAGACTCTAATCACAGGCTACTTTATAAGCAGTATAGTATAATTTTCTACATCTCCTCTTCCCATTATGTGGTGAAACAGTTCACAGTGCAAAGAGAGGCTTCCTTTTGTCATTGATGTGAAGGTATTATGGAGTTAACATAACACAATGTGTTTCTTCCTGCATGGAAATTAAGCAATCAGTATTGCCTTTTAGCTATTGTACATTACTTTGCAGAACTATTATTTCATTCGAGTAAAAACTAATATTTTTTTTTAGAAAACAAACTTAAAAATTCTTCGGAAACCACTGGTACATTTACTAGCAGAACAAACAAATCACATAGAGAGTACATGCAATGCTTCCTAATCTATGATCATTTATTTATCACTGTTATAATCCACAAAATGGGTAACTAAATGAGAAAGCTGGGCAGTGCCTAACTGTAAGCTGCATTACGCAGAGTATCACATCAAAAAAACAAGAGCTGAGGCACTGTGGGTTTTCGATTTCCTGGTACAACATAATAAATATTTTCATGAACAGTTAGATGGCACATGATGTTTCATTCATGTAATTCTTACACAACTGTGTTGAATCTAGCAAGGGATTTGGAAGAATATCAAATTACTTTAGAATGAAAAGTGTACATTTTCTAATAGCTGCTCTTCTTTTTTGTTTATGTGAATATGGGCCCTCTAACTTCATTTTATTAAAAAGAGAGAGAAAATAGACTGTGCTGGGGTTTAGGACTCCTTAACTCAAATACATTAAAAGTAACCTGCAGCATTCATTTGGAATCTCTGCACACCTGCACAGAATTAACATGGTTAAGTATTCGTTGCAACATCAGAAATGGCCACTGGGATAAAAATCTGAGAAAAGATTTACTGAACAGTGACAGTATACTGGAAAAATGTACTTCCAGGGCAAACAATATCAATTGTTTGAATATGCACGTGTTATGAGAACTTGTACAAGATATGTCATTATTTGGATATGAATGTGCTATGAGAATTTGTATAATAATGCAGTGTAACATTTTGGGTACGATAAGAAATTGCACTGTAGTGCACATCTGTGGCATAGTACTCCACAATAAATGTCAGTATGTTATGGAACTCTCCTGCACTGAATGCCCCATACCACAGCAAAACCCAATAAAGCAAACATTTTTATTTAAAAAAAGTTCAAATATATAGAATGTATTTTCAGGTCACTACATGGTATCACAATGGAAAAATGGCATGTATATAACTCTAATATAATTTAAACAAAGCAAGAGGAAATTACAAGTAACGCAGTCCATTGCTTTTCCTAATTTTCCTGAGTCCAATACCAAAGCCTTAGATCCCATACTCTGCTGCTGTCCTCAATCTAAGGCTCCCTCCTCCATTTCCATCATCTCATTTCTCATCTCAGCATTATGACACAATCTCTCCTTTTTACATGGCTAATATTTCACTCCTTTCACCTCCCATTCAGGTATCAGTCATTTATTTTGGTAATCACTGTACATAGTCACTCCCAACTCTGCATGAAATGTTATTTATTTGCTTGGTATATGTGCAGGTGGGCTAGATTAAAGGGTTTATATTACATTATCGAACTTTTAAAAGTTTGAACGTCATATGGTCGAAAACATATGATCGAACTTTTAAAAGTTCAAAAAACTAATAAAAAAATAAACAACAGAAAAAACCTACCTGACCATTTCAAGCAGGGGGGCAAGCAGTCCTGCACCCCCCACATGGGGGGGCTGTGCCCCCCAATCTTTAAATATACCAACTCCGAGATTGCACTACAGTGCAGGAAAGGGAAATCTTCCCATTCCACATTGTGTGGAGATCTCCGTTGAGATGTTCGAAATTTTAAAAATTCGATCATATGGTGTCGACCATATGACATTCGAAAATTTAAAAGTTCGATAACATAATATAGACCCTAATATAAACACTTAGCCAAAAGGCAACAATTACACTACATTACAGCAATAAAGAGTAACATTATGGAATATTTGCATAAACATTACTAAAATAATGTATTGAAGGAGAAAATAATAAAATCTATCTTAGGATGTTTTAAAAACCTACTTACTTCATCTTCTCTTTTTTTCATTTAAGATTTTTTCATATTGTTCTATACAATACTATACCGGCGTCTCTTACTGTAATTTACACATTACCTACCCTGAACACACTTCCCTTACTTACTTTGTTTTATACACACACGGTGCCATTTTCACTATCTTAGGTACAAAAGTCCCTTAAATGTGCCCACAATTCCTACTCACTGAAGTCTGTTTTGTATGCACCCTGCAACACTTTCTTATAATGAGAATAAGTTCATTTTTTTCCTCTGTATTTCCAGAATTTGTCACCTTTTTTCAATGACATCCTCCCTACCAAGTCTGTGGTGCTGCTATAACATTTCATCATCACATTTTGCTTCACTTTCCTACTTCTTTTATCTAGATGCTCCTCCTTGCTTCTCATCCACCAATCCCACTTACTATTAAACATTTACAGCCACAGACACACCCACACACGTGTGCACACAAACACAGACATGCACATACACATGCACTCTTACTCCTTCCTAAGTCTTTTTCCTACAGTGAATTGATCCTGCACAGTGGTCTCCCTATTCTCCACCAGTCATTTGGTCCCCACAATTAGCATATGCTTGAAGTCCTTTATTCCCTTGCTCTCACATTTAATCCAACTCCAGTCCTTTGGCTCTCTTGTTCTGTTTATTTTTGTTATATACTGCTTTTGTCACCTGCAAACATATTCAAAAGTCCTCATTTAACTTGCTGGAACAATACTACCAGGATTTGGTCTTCTGCTATCAGTTTTTCTACATTAGTGATCCCACTGCCACTACAGTTACCCTCAGATATTATGTTTCCACCCATCTAGGGCTCCTAGTAACCCTTCAGATCCAGTTTCCAAAAATGTGTTCATACTCTGTTTTCTTAACTTTGACACTGTTATTGTACTTCACCCAGTCTCTCAACACAACACTAGTTATGCACAAACATTATCTCCCACTTTTGTGACACCCAGCTCAAAAGACTGTCTTCTACCTCCACTTCCACTCACAATAGTACCTTTCCTCCCTCCAAAAAAAGCTTCTGCATGACAATTAAGCTCCTTGTGATTGGACCTTAAATGTCTTCCATCACCACCAAACAAATTTCATTTAGTTATAGATGTCTCACCTACAACATATTTCACTACTAAATTCCTCTGATGGCAAGCAGTAGGCACTTGAATTCTGGCAACCACAACATGCTGACATTCATGACTTGATCATTTATCAGTTTACATTTTTTGACTCCATTCTCTCCAACACAGCCCTGATAAGAGCTTCCTGCAATTCTTCCAAACCTTTGGCAGCTGTTGTTCTGAAATATTTCATCCCCTGTTCTACTATTTAATATCAAACCTATGTGCCAGCTCCATCACTAATTTATCACATGCCAGTGATATGTCATTATCTGTCCTCTCCCTTGGCATCACACAGAAATCACTCAATGCCTCCAGCACTTGTGCCAACCCTACCTCAGGAACTCATGCTGTCACAGTATACCACCTGCCAAAATGATCTTGTTATATTTGCATTAATCAGATTTATCCTTTAGAATTCCATGATAAACTTAAAACAGCTCGACTGCCAACAGGAATAAGGGACATTAGAATGGGCAGCTTCTGCTTGCTTTTTCCCCTCCTCAAGGCAAATGTCCCTGATAAGAAATAGTTGGCAAAGTACCCAGCTGTTCAGTTCATAAATACTGCCCATAAGCAGCAAAGAAAGCCCTTCCACTAGCTCCGTGCTCACCTATTTACCATTATGTTGTCTCACATATGTAGTTACGCATCAAGGAATTAAGCATCTTAAGCATATCTACTCCCATCACTACCATCTCTGTAGTGTGTAAGTCCTTCCCCAGTCCTTTCTTGCAGCAAGTTTCCTAATGTTTTTCAGTATACATCTGAGCTCTTTCTATATCTAGCCTGTTTATTATGGACTACAGAACCCCCCCCCCCCCCCATGACCAGAGTCTCACTACTTAAATTTTGGTCAACAGTTTGCAATCCTGCTGTATTAAAACAAAAAAAGAAGTACATTACAACTACTTACTCTTTCCCTTCCGTAATCACCTCTCTGTTCTGTCCAGCTGAATACTCTAACCAAAACTGAGGAATTCCATGCATAAGACCAGTAATCAACTGATCAAACTTCAAAAGTCCCCAGGAACACTGATTCAGGTCATAGCCTGCTATAGGTCCCCAACCATGTCCCAAGACTCACACTCCACATTCCTAAGTACCCTGGAGAATATTAAGATCCAACCTAACACACTCATACTGGGCGACTTCAACTACCCCTCCATTAACTGGGAAAACTATTCATGTACCAATACACTTGCTCAATGCTTTTTGGAATTCATTAATTCCAATGCCCTAAACCAGCTTGTTCTTACCCCCACTAGAGGTAGCAACATCCTTGACCTGGTCATTACTAACATGAGTGACCATTGCTCTACACCAATAGTCAACCTCTCCCTGGTTAGATCTGACCACAAACTAATCACCTTGGAAATCCACATCCCTCCCACCCACTCCCTCCCACAAAGGTAACCACCATGAAAAAACTTCTCCAAAGCTAACTTTGGGCTCCTAAAAACAGAGGTGGCTAACTTCATGGCACCCATGCAAATGGAGAATAGTTGCATGACCACTGAATCATACACCAGTGTACTGTACGAACACATACACAAATGCATGGATCTCACCATACCCAATAGAGCCAAGATGCTCTCCTCAAAAAAAGGAAGCCAATATGTTGGTCCCCTGCTATAAACAAACTCTACAACAGAAAGAGGAAACATGCAGAATAAGGTGAAGTCCCAAGACTGGAAAAACTCCCTTATCAGCCTCAACAAAAAGATGAGATCCCTCATCATATCCTCTAAAGCTAGCTATGAAAACAGAATTGTAGCAGACAGTAAAGACAACCACAAGGCCTTCTATAGTTATGCAAAGAATCTCCATGGCAATACCCAGATTTACTCTGAGCTACTGCACAATGGTACCTTCTATACTGAGCCAACAGATATTGCCAATATACTGGCTGACAGATTCAGTGGTAACTTTAGCCCCCCACAAAGGACCAATCACAATACCAGTAGATTTTTTTTATTTATTTTATTTAACATTTGTTGACCGGGAATGTCCGACTAGGTTCCACAGAGCCTGTTTTCAGCGGAGGCCCGGGGAGAAACACTCCAGATGCATGTCTTTGGAATGTGGGAGGAAACCGGAGTACCCGGAGGAAACCCACGCGAACACAGGGAGAACATGCAAACTCCACACAGAAGGCACCCCAGCCGAGAATCGAACCGGAGAACCTGTTGCTGTGAGGCGACAACGTTAACCGCTGCACCACTGGTGACTAACTCAAAGAAGTTTGCAATCCACCAAGTCTAGATCACCAGGCACCCAGTATTACTGCTGCACAGGTTACAACAACACTGTCCAAGACCAAGAATACAGCTTCTATGGGACCTGACAATATCCCTGGCTGTGTTCTACATGAACTACAGAGTGAACTGGCACCTCACCTGTGCACCCTGTTCAATCACAGCCTCACCTCAGGCTTTGTCCCTACCAAATGATACACTGCTGCAGTCATCCCTCTCCACAAAGGAGGAGTGACTACAGACCTGAGGAACTATCACTCCATTAGCCTGAGTCTGATATGCAAATCTATGGAACACATCATCATGGACCTAATTAACAAGGATATAGGGAATCTAGAAACTGTGGATCCCACACAGTTTGGTTTTGTGAAGGGTAGATCATGCCTGCTCAACTTGGTTGACTTCTTTGAGTTAGTCACCAGAGCTATGGATGAAGGCAAGGTGTTTCACACAGCCTGTCTTGATCTGGCCAAGGCCTTTGATACTATTCCACACTCAGGAATCATAGAAAAACTCACTAAGCTAGGCATCAACCCCTATATCACTAGGTGGATTGCAAACTGGCTCACAGATAGAACCCACAGTGTGAAAGTAGCTGACTCCAAGTCAGACTGCCGACCAGTCACAAGTGTAATCCCACAGGGTTTGGTCCTGGGTCCTCTCCTGTTTGGTATCTACTTCTCTGAAGTCCAGGCCAACACGAAGGGACTCTGTCTGACAAAGTTCACAGACGATTGCAAGCATGGAGCTATTCTTAACTCCCCATGTGATGTTGACATCCTACAGAAAGGCCTCAATGAAACCAATGACTGGTGTCAGAACCATAGCCTTAAGCTCAATGCCAGAAAATGTGTCGTCATCCCCCTTGGGAATAACCTGGTTCCCTTGAATTATCACATTGATGGTAGTCCACTGAACACAGAAGGCGTTATAAGAGATCTGGGAACTCAGGTTGACAGCAACATCTCTTTTGACCACCACATTGTCACTGTGGTCAGAAAGTCCTTCTATGTGGCACATCTCATTACTAAGGGTTTTGTATCCAGGAAGAAAGAGGTCATTGTCTCTCTCTACTCTTCCCTCATTAGGCCAGTCATCGAGTATAATGCCCCATTTGGCATGTACCTCACTAGACACCTGCAACAACTAAAGAGGGTGCAAAAGTACCTCACAAAGCAGATCCTAGGCCTTAAACTCTTTTCCTATATGGATAGACTCAAAAAACTCCAACTATTCTCTGTCTCATATCGCGCACATAGAGGTGATCTATGCTTGAATTACAAAGCCATGTCTGACCCAGCTCTGTTAGAAATGCTACATCTACAGAAATCCCAATCCCTCCACACCACATGCTCCAGAGACTCATTACCACAATCAGCAGAACATGCTGGAGGGACAGGTTCATAACCCAGAGACTGCCCATGCTATGGAATAGACTTCCCCTACATGTCAAGCAGAGCACCTCACTGGATGGAAAATAGAAAATTCACCCCGGGGATCACTCCAGTGGCTCTACTCGACAGAGGCACTAGAAAGTAAGGTTGGGTGGCTAGGCTTGTAAAGGCTCCAGGGCCATTAGCCTAGTACACACCTATGAACCTATGAACTATCTGTGGGAAGGCATTTATGTGTCAAGTGATTTGTAACATCTCTCAGACATGTAGATTAGCATGGTCACTCCTTGCACAGTAGTGGTCATGTTCATCCAAAGCTATGTTCCTGGGGGTTTAGTGGGAAGGTGAGGTTAGGAGGTACATACATGAGTGTATATGTGAATGGGAGTGTGTGTCTGCCTACTAGACACTTGTAGGGGAGTTAAGGGATAAGTTTGGCAGGTGTGTGTGTGTGTGTGTGTGTGTGTGTGTGTGTGTGTGTGTGTGTGTGAATGTGGTTTGGGATGGCTATCATACTTCTACACATGTCTAGACTAATGAGAAGAATCTGCAACATTAGTAGTGGGACCAATAGCCACCAGAGATAACTCTTTGCAGGAGTGCCTCAGTGGCATGTCAGCAGAATGGGGATTGGGGTGTGGCTGGAACATTTATATACCATGGATAACTCTTAACAGTATTGCTTAAGTGTCAGGTCAACATAATGGAGATTGGGGTGGGGAGAACACTAGACATCAGCAATACTCAATATGGCACACCTTAAAGGCACAAAGATGCAGGGAATCACTAGACTCTAGGGATAAATAGTGTGCCTTAAAAGGCACTAAAAAGATTCAAACCCTGTACCCCCCACCTGCCACAGGATATCACTATACACAAAGGATGGACTTTACAAAAAAAAATAAATAAATAACAAAGTACAAAAGGAGGAGAAGAGATTTGAACCATGTACCTTTGACACAAGAAAACACTGCATTACCCCACAGCTGCACTAACTGATAAAGTAGTATATCATGATTTTTTAACATATGTTGAGGATCTTGGGCATTATGCAATGCCTATAACATTTTGTGACATGAGAGGGAGTGGGACAGGAAATGCTAGGAATACCTCTCAGCCTTGTAAGGTAACAGTTTTTGCACAAGCATGTATTTACCTAAAGATATAAATTGTAAAACTCAAATGACTGTAATTAAAGTATAACTGTAATCCTCCATGAATTATCAGGTAGGGGAAAAAGAGACAACATGGACATTTTGACAACAGGGACAGACATGGGGTATGTGGTGTGTGTGTGTGTGTGTGTGTGTGTGTGTGTGTGTGTGTGTGTGTGTGTGTGTATGTTTTACTGTTTGTTGGCATGCAAGAGGATGACTGAAGGGAAGAGGGGTGCCTATGCTAATACAGTGTAGTCACCACTGATAACTACAACAGAAAGTGATGATCTGCACTTTGCAGTAGTAAAGTGAAATTCATAGATATGCAAATTAGCCAATAATGAGGTCTCTCCTCACTGCGTCTATCATGTATATGAACTACAAAATCCCACATTGTGGAAACAAGCCTTTTTACCGTAGCCCTTAACAGGATGCGGTTCAGCTAAATATGTAATATTGCCAAATTTGAAGATACTTCTGCCTCATCATAGATGTGTGAAATAAATGGGAAAAAATATTAGGAACTAGGTCGGTAAATGGCTCAAACCTAGAGGATCATTAACAACATGAAACCATTCTGACTTTCAGCTGCACAGATGAGAGCTGTAATAAAAGTAATTTGCTGAGCTACATGCAGAAGGTTGTGCGTCAGGGCCGGCAACTCGGCACGTAAAAATCTACTGCCAATCA